>NW_027142629.1:0-50620 GCF_026170545.1 Melanerpes formicivorus | reverse complement strand
ACCCCCATAGACCCTTGCAGGCTCCTACAGACCCTTACAGTCCCCTGTGAACCCTTACAGAGCCCCACAGACCTTTGCAGACCCCTGCAGACCTCTTGCAAGCCACAGCAGACCCCTATGGAACACCATGGACCTCTGCAGGGCCCTACAGGCTTTTACAGACCCTTACAGAGCCCCATGGACCCTTGCAGACACTCACAGACCCCTGTGGACCCTTGCAGGACCCCTGCAGAGCCTTATGGAACCCTGCAGACCCTTGTGGAGCCCTGCTGAGCCTTGCTGTGAACCCACGGACCCCTGCAGACCCTTATGGGCTCTTAGGGACCCCTGCAGACCCTTATGGGCTCTTAGGGAGCCCTGCAGACCCTTACAGACTCCCTCAGCCCCCCGTGGAGCCTCACGGAGCTGGCAGACCCTCGCAGCCCCCCGCAGGCTGTTAGGGAGCCCTGCGGACGCTCTCGGAGCCCTGCAGAGCTCTGCAGACCCTGACAGGCGCCGCCGATCCCTGCAGGCACCTCCGGGCCCTCGTGGACCCCTGGGGATCCTTGCTGACCCCTCTGGACACCCCTGCACCCCTGTGCACCGCCACGGACCCCCTTGGCCCCCTGGAGAGCCTTACAGACCCCTGAGGAGCGCTGTGGACTCTCCCCCAGCCTTATGGACCCCTGCAGTACCCTGACCGTCCCCTGCAGAGCACTGCAGACCCTGACAGACCCCCTTGGACCCTGACCCAGGGAACCTGCAGGCCCTTATGGAATCCTATGGACCCCTGAGGACCCCTGCAGACCCCTGCAGGCCCCTACAGACCCTTATGGACCCCTGAGGACCCCTGCAGACCCCTGCAGACCCTTATGGACCCCTGAGGACCCCTGCAGACCCCTGCAGACCCTTATGGACCCCTAGGGACTCCTGCAGACCCCTGCAGACCCTTATGGACCCCTGAGGACCCCTGCAGGCCCCTGCAGACCCTTATGGACCCCTGAGGACCCCTGCAGACCCTTATGGACCCCTGCAGGCCCCTGCAGACCCCTACAGACCCTTATGGACCCCTAGGGACTCCTGCAGACCCCTGCAGACCCTTATGGACCCCTGCAGGCCCCTGCAGACCCCTGCAGACCCTTATGGACCCCTGAGGACCCCTGCAGACCTCTGCAGACCCTTATGGACCCCTGCAGGCCCTGCAGACCTCTACAGACCCTTATGGACCCCTGAGGACCCCTGCAGGCCCCTACTGGCCCCTACAGACCCTTATGGAGCCCCACGGACCCCTGCAGACCCTTATGGACCCCTGAGTGCCCCTGCAGACCCTTATGGACCCCTGCAGACCCTTATGGACCCCTGAGTGCCCCTGCAGACCCCCTACAGGCCCCTACAGACCCTTATGGAGCCCCACAGACCCTTGCAGACCCTTATGGACCCCTAGGGACTCCTGCAGACCCTTATGGACCCCTGCAGAACCTTGCAGAGCCCCACAGACCATTGCAGACCCCTACAGACCCCTACAGACCCCTACAGACTCTAATGGAGCCAAACAAACCCTTGCAGGCTCCTACAGACCCTTATGGACCCCTGCAGAACCTTGCAGAGCCCCACAGACCTTTGCAGACCCCTACAGACCCCTACAGACTCTAATGGAGCCCCACAGACCCTTGCAGACCCCTGCAGACCCTGCAGGCCACAGCAGACCCCTATGGAACACCAGGGACCTCTGCAGGGCCCTACAGGCTTTTACAGACACTCACAGACCCCTGTGGACCCTTACAGAGCCATACAGACCCTTGCAGACACTCACAGACCCCTGTGGACCCTTGCAGACCCCTACAGAGCCTTATGGAACCCTGCAGACCCTTGTGGAGCCAAACAGACCCTTATGGACTCCTACAGACCCTTATGGACCCCTGCAGACCCTTGCAGGCTCCTACAGACCCTTATGGACCCCTGAGGACCCCTGCAGACCCCTATGGCCCCTGCAGCCCCTTATGGACCCCTGCAGCCCCTTATGGACCCCTGCAGCCCCCTGTGAACCCTTATGGAGCCCCACGAACCCTTGCAGGCTCCTACAGACCCTCGCGGACCCCCACAGAGCCCCATGGACTCCTGTGGACCCTTACAGACCCCTGAGAACTCCTGCAAAGCCCTAGAGACCCCCCCAGGACCCTGCAGACCCCTGGGGACCCCTATGGCCCCTTGCAGCCCCCCGGGGACCCCTGCAGATCCCCACACAGCCTTACGGAACCCAGCAGAGCCCTGCAGACCCCCACAGAGCCCTGCTGAGCCTTGCTGTGGAACCCCACGGACCCCTGCAGACCCTTATGGACCCCTGAGGGCCCCTGCAGACCCTTATGGAGCCCCACGGACCCCTGCAGACCCTTATGGACCCCTGCAGACCCTTGCAGACTCCTACAGACCCTTATGGACCCTTACAGAGCCCCATGGACCCTCGCAGGCTCCTACAGACCCTTACGAACCCCCACAGACCCCTGCAGACCCTTGCAGGCTCCTGCAGGACCCTTATGGACCCCTACAGACCCTTGCAGGCTCCTACAGACCCTTACAGCCCCCTGTGAACCCTTACAGAGCCCCACAGACCTTTGCAGACCCCTGCAGACCCCTGCAGACTCTTGCAGGCCACAGCAGACCCCTATGGAACACCATGGACCTCTGCAGGGCCCTACAGACTTTTACAGACCCTTACAGAGCCCCACAGACCCTTGCAGACACTCACAGACCCTTACAGAGCCCCCATGGACCCTTGCAGACCCCCCACAGACCCTTGCAGACACTCACAGACCCCTGTGGACCCTTGCAGAGCCCTACAGAGCCTTATGGACCCCTGCAGACCCTTATGGACCCCTGCAGACCCTTGCAGGCTCCTACAGACCCTTATGGACCCCTGAGGACCCCTGCAGACCCCTATGGCCCCTGCAGCCCCTTATGGACCCCTGCAGCCCCTTAGGGACCCCTGCAGCCCCTTAGGGGCCCCTTAGGGACCCCTGCAGCCCCCTGCGAACCCTTATGGAGCCCCACGAACCCTTGCAGGCTCCTACAGACCCTCGCGGACCCCCACAGAGCCCCATGGACTCCTGTGGACCCTTGCAGACCCCTGAGAACTCCTGCAAACCCCTAGAGACCCCCCCAGGACCCTGCAGACCCCTGGGGACCCCTATGGCCCCTTGCAGCCCCTTGCAGCCCCCCGGGGACCCCTGCAGATCCCCACACAGCCTTAGGGAACCCAGCAGAGCCCTGCAGACCCCCGCAGAGCCCTGCTGAGCCTTGCTGTGGAACCCCACGGACACCTGCAGACCCTTATGGACCCCTGCAGACCCTTATGGACCCCTGCAGAACCCTACGGGCCCCTACAGACCCTTATGGACCCCTAGGGACTCCTGCAGACCCTCATGGACCCCTGCAGACCCTTGCAGACTCCTACAGACCCTTAGAGACCCTTACAGAGCCCCATGGACCCTCGCAGGCTCCTACAGACCCTTACGAACCCCCACAGACCCCTGCAGACCCTTGAAGGTTCCTACAGACCCTTACAG
Source organism: Melanerpes formicivorus (assembly GCF_026170545.1). Lineage (NCBI taxonomy): Eukaryota > Metazoa > Chordata > Aves > Piciformes > Picidae > Melanerpes > Melanerpes formicivorus. The sequence goes on along the minus strand of NW_027142629.1, from coordinate 47,078 downwards.
CCCCCTGTGAACCCTTACAGAGCCCCACAGACCTTTGCAGACCCCTGCAGACCCTTGTGGACCCTTACAGAGCCCCACAGACCCTTACAGACCCTTACAGAGCCCCACGGACCCTTGCAGACCCCCACAGACCCTTGCAGACACTCACAGACCCCTGTGGACACTTGCAGAGCCCTACAGAGCCTTATGGACCCCTGCAGACCCTTATGGACCCCTGAGGGCCCCTGCAGACCCTTATGGACCCCTGCAGACTCCTACAGACCCTCACAGACCCTCACAGACCCCTGCGGGCCCATACAGAGCCCCATAGACCCTTGCGGGCCCCTACAGACCCTTATGGACCCCCATAGACCCTTGCAGGCTCCTACAGACCCTTACAGTCCCCTGTGAACCCTTACAGAGCCCCACAGACCTTTGCAGACCCCTGCAGACTCTTGCAAGCCACAGCAGACCCCTATGGAACACCATGGACCTCTGCAGGGCCCTACAGGCTTTTACAGACCCTTGCAGACCCCCACAGACCCTTGCAGACACTCACAGACCCCTGTGGACCCTTGCAGACCCCTACAGAGCCTTATGGACCCCTGCAGACCCTTGTGGAGCCCCTGCTGAGCCTTGCTGTGGAACCCCACGGACCCCTGCAGACCCTTATGGGCTCTTAGGGAGCCCTGCAGACCCTTATGGGCTCTTAGGGAGCCCTGCAGACCCTTACAGACTCCCTCAGCCCCCCGTGGAGCCTCACGGAGCTGGCAGACCCTCGCAGCCCCCCGCAGGCTGTTAGGGAGCCCTGCGGACGCTCTCGGAGCCCTGCAGAGCTCTGCAGACCCTGACAGGCGCCGCCGATCCCTGCAGGCACCTCCGGGCCCTCGTGGACCCCCTGGGGATCCTTGCTGACCCCTCTGGACACCCCTGCACCCCTGTGCACCGCCACGGACCCCCTTGGCCCCCTGGAGAGCCTTACAGACCCCTGAGGAGCGCTGTGGACTCTCCCCCAGCCTTATGGACCCCTGCAGTACCCTGACCGTCCCCTGCAGAGCACTGCAGACCCCTACAGACCCCCCTTGGACCCTGACCCAGGGAACCTGCAGGCCCTTATGGAATCCTATGGACCCCTGAGGGCCCCTGCAGACCCCTACAGACCCTTATGGACCCCTGAGGACCCCTGCAGACCCCTACAGGCCCCTACAGACCCTTATGGACAACCAGGGACTGCTGCAGACCCTTATGGACCCCTGAGTGCCCCTGCAGACCCTTATGGACCCCTGCAGACCCTTATGGACCCCTGAGTGCCCCTGCAGACCCCTACGGGCCCCTACAGACCCTTATGGAGCCCCACGGACCCTTGCAGACCCTTATGGACCCCTAGGGACTCCTGCAGACCCTTATGGACCCCTGCAGAACCTTGCAGAGCCCCACAGACCATTGCAGACCCCTACAGACCCCTACAGATTTTAATGGAGCCAAACAAACCCTTGCAGGCTCCTACAGACCCTTACAGCCCCCTGTGAACCCTTACAGAGCCCCACAGACCTTTGCAGACCCCTGCAGACCCCTACAGACTCTAATGGAGCCCCACAGACCCTTGCAGACCCCTGCAGACCCTTGCAGGCCACAGCAGACCCCTATGGAACACCATGGACCTCTGCAGGGCCCTACAGACATTTACAGACCCTTACAGAGCCCCACGGACCCTTACAGACCCCCACAGACCTTGCAGACACTCACAGACCCCTGTGGACCCTTGCAGACCCCTGCAGAGCCTTATGGAACCCTGCAGACCCTTGTGGAGCCAAACAGACCCTTATGGAGCCCTGCAGACCCCTGTGGACCCTTATGGAGCCCCACAGACCCCTGCAGACCCTCACAGGCCCCTGCAGACCCTTAACAGACCCAAGCAGACCCTTGCAGGCTCCCACAGACCCCCTGCAGACTCTTGCAGGCCTTTGTGGACCCTTATGGAGCCCCCCAGACCCTTACAGACCCCTGTGGACCCTCACAGACCCCTGCAGACCCTTGTGGAGCTCCACAGACCCTTATGGACCCCCATGGACCCCTGTGGAGCTCCACAGACCCTATATGGACCCCTTCAGACCCCTGTGGACCCTTATGGACACCCCAGGCCCTTACAGACCCCCATGGACCCCTGTGGACCCCCACAGACCCCTGCAGACCCCCACAGACCCCTGCAGACCATTGCAGGTCCCCACAGACCCCTGTGGACCCTTGCAGGCCCTTGTGGACACTTATGGAGCCCCACAGACCCTTACAGACCCCCACAGACCCCTGTGGACCCTCACAGACCCCTGTAGATGCTTAACAGACCCCTGCAGACCCTTGCAGACCCCCACAGACCCCTGCAGACCATTGCAGGTCCCCACAGACCCCTGTGGACCCTTGCAGGCCCTTGTGGACCCTTATGGAGCCCAACAGACCCTTACAGACCCCCACGGACCCCTGTGGACCCCTGTGGACCCTCACAGACCCCTGTAGATGCTTAACAGACCCCTGCAGACCCTTGCCAGACCCCTGCAGACCCCTGCAGACCCTTGCAGGCCCTTGTGACCCTTATGGAGCTCCACGGACCCTTGCAGACACAGACCCCTGCAGACCCTTGCAGACCCCTGCAGACCATTGCAGACCCCCACCAGACCCCTGCAGACCATTGCAGACCCCCACAGACCCCTGTGGACTCTTGCAGGCCCTTGTGGACCCTTATGGAGGCCCCCCAGGCCCTTACAGACCCCCATGGACCCCTGTGGACCCTCGCAGACCCTTAACAGACCCCTGCAGACCCTTGCAGACCCCTGCAGACTCTTGCAGGCGCCCACAGACCCCTGTGGACCCTTGCAGGCCCTTGTGGACCCTTATGCAGTTCCACAGACCCTAACAGACACCTGTGGACCCCTGTGGACCCCCACAGACCCCTGCAGACCCTTGCAGACCCCCACAGACCCCTGTGGACCCTTGCAGGCCCTTGTGGACCCTTATGGAGCCCCACAGACCCTTACAGACCCCTGTGGACCCCTGCAGACCCCCACAGACCCCTGTGGACCCTTGCAGACCCCTGCAGACCCTTGCAGGCGCCCACAGACCCCTGTGGACCCTCACAGACCCCTGCAGACCCTTGCAGACCCCTGCAGACCCTTGCAGACCCCCACAGACCTCTGTGGACCCTCACAGACCCCTGCAGACCCTTGCAGACCCCTGCAGACCCTTGCAGACCCCCACAGACCCCTGTGGACCCTCGTAGGCCCTTGTGACCCCAACCCCCCGGCGCTTGGCGAGTCCGCAGCGGCGGCCAAGGCCAACCCGGCGGAACCGAGCCGCGCCGCCCGCCCTCCCGCCGGGGCCGCGGTCCCCGAGGCCAGCGCCGGCGAAGGAGGGAGAGCCTGGTTAACCACACACTCATCTTTAATAGCTGGAAACGAAACCGTTGGGGGACGCAGGGACCGGTGTGTGTACAGCTTAAAAAAAATAGCATCTTTTGTTTCTTTAAACCATCTGATCTTAAAAATAGACAAAGAGGAGTGGAGCTTAAAACGCAACCGAGCGGCGCGGGAAACGTCTCCGAGCGGCGCCGCCGCCGTGGGGGGGCCCCGCTGCACCTTCCCCCCCCCCCCCATGGCCATTAGGACAACGCTTCGGTTGCTAAAAAGGTTGTGTTGGTGGGAGTCACTTTCTCGCAGTCCAAGTCCACGGCGGCCTTGCCTCTGCCGGAGCCCTCCTGGTGCAAGCTCTCCCTCCTCTCCGCGAGCTTCGAGGTGGAGCGCGCCATGGAGCCGCTCTGGCTGCCGTTGGTCTGCGAGCAGACGTTGGTGACCTTCGTCGCCTTGTTTTTGTGGTGGTTGTTGTAGACTTTGTACTTCATGAGGAGGATGAAGATGAAGACGAGGACCGAGGCCACGATGATCCCCCCGATAATGATGATCATGGTTCCTCCGAGGAACTGGGCGTGGAGGGACCGGCACTGTTTGTACTCCTCCTGCGTGGTGAACTGCACGCAGCCGAGGGCGCGGGTGGCCGTCAGGGAGGTCAGCCCGTCGTCGTAAACGGCCAGGACGCAGAGGTCGTAGTCGCGCCCTGCGACCAGGTCAGTCAAGAAGAAGGATTTGCTAGCAGCTGGAATCATCCTGGAAGGGAAAAGGAGCAGAGTGAGTACCCAGGCTGAGCCTAAGCAGAGTTTCATAGTTTCATTCAGGGTTGGAAGGGACCACAAGGATCATCTAGTTCCAACCCCCCTGCCATGGGCAGGGACACCCCACACTAGATCAGGCTGCCCAGAGCCTCATCCAGCCTGGGCTTAAACACCCCCAGGGACGGGGGCCTCGACCACCTCCCTGCACAACCCATCCCAGGGTCTCACCACTCTCATGGGGAAGAACTTCCTCCTCACATCCAGCCTGAATCTCCCCACCTCCAGCTTCATTCCATTCCCCCTAGTCCTAGCACTACCTGAGATCTTGAGAATTCCTTCCCCAGCCTTCCTGTAGCCCCCTTCAGATCCTGGAAGGCCACAATGAGGTCACCTCGGAGCCTTCTCTTCTCCAGACTGAACAGCCCCAACTCCTTCAGTCTGTCCTCATAGGAGAGGTGCTCCAGCCCTCTGATCATCCTCCTGGCCCTTCTCTGGACACGCTCCAGCACCTCCACATCCCTCTTGTAATAGGGGCTCCAGAACTGGACACAGTACTCCAGGTGGGGTCTCACCAGGGCTGGGCAGAGGGGGAGGATCACCTCCCTTGACCTGCTGGCCACACTTCTGATGCAGCCCAGGATCTGATTGGCTTTGCAGGCTGCAAGTGCACATTGAGAGCTCATGTTGAGCTTTTTGTCCACCAGCACCCCCAAGTCTCTCTCCTCAGTTCCAACCCCCCTGCCATGGGCAGGGACACCCCACACTACATCAGGCTGCCCAGAGCCTCAGCCAGCCCGCTCTTAAACACCCCCAGGGACGGGGCCTCAACCACCTCCCTGGACAACCCATTCCAGGGCTTCACCACTCTCACGGGGAAGAACCTCCTCCTCACATCCAGAGCTCTCTTCCCCGGCAGCGCTGCGACGAGAAAACTAACAGAGCGCATCCAAGAGTCACGGAATGGCAGGGGCTGGAAGAGGACTCCACCACCTCTCCAGACAGCCTCCACCACGTCTCTGGACAGCCTCCACCACCTCTCCAGACAGGCTGTGAAGCAGTCGATGGCCTCCAGAGGTCCCTTCCAACCCCCACCTGTGACTCCACGATTGTCGCCTCCCTCCCTTCACATCCATAGGCTGCTCCTACGGGCGCAGACGGATGTCCGCTAACTCACAGTTAGCAGAGGAAGAGGGAAATGGAGAGGTGAGGAAACATAAAGAAGCCAAAGGAGCAACTTAAATGCTCAAGATAAAGTTGCCATAGCAACTGCTCAATTTGATGGAGCCCAAAGGTTGCTGATGCATCCTACACAGCTTCATACTTCTCCCAAGCAACAAACCATCCCCTTTACCCTGCTCTTGTGAGACCCCACCTCAAATACTGTGTCCAGCTCTGGTGTCCCCAGCATAAGACAGACACAGAGCTGTTGGAGAGAGCCCAGAGGACGGCCACAAAGATGCTCTAAGGGCTGGAGCAGCTCTCCTATGAGGACAGGCTGAGGGTGTTCAGCCTGGAGAAGAGAAGGCTCCAGAGGGGACCTAAGAGCTGCCTTCCAATACCTGAAGGGATCCTGGGGGTGTTCTAGACCAGGTTAGATGAGGCCTCGAGCAGCCAAGTCTACTTGAAAGTTGTCCCTGTCCATGTCCAGGAGGTTGGAGTAGATAACCTCTGAGGGCCCTTCCAACCTGAGCCATTCCATGGCTCTGTGATTGTGTGCTATCCTTTTTTTTCTTATTTCCTGCTTCCCAGCCCTGGGAGGAATAGAATAGAATAGAATAGAATAGAATAGAATAGAATAGAATAGAATAGAATAGAATAGAATAGAATAGAATAGAATAGAATAGAATAGAATAGAATAGACCAGACCAGGTTGGAAGAGGCCTTTGAGATCATCAAGTCCAACCTATCACCCAACACCATCTAATCAACTAAACCATGGCACCAAGTGCCCCATCCAGTCTCTTCCTAAACACCTCCAGCGATGGTGACTCCACCACCTCCCTGGGCAGCACATTCCAATGGCCAATCTCTCTTTCTATGAAGAACTTCTTCCTAACATCCAGCCTAAACCTCCTCTGGCACAGCTTGAGACTGTGTCCTCTTGTTCTGTCACAGGTTGCCTGGGAGAAGAGACCAGCCCCCACCTGGCTACAATCTCCCTTCAGGTAGTTGTAGAGAGCAATAAGGTCTCCCCTGAGCCTCCTCTTCTCCAGGCTAAGCAACCCCAGCTCCCTCAGCCTCTCCTCACAGGGCTCCAGACCCCTCCCCAGCTTTGTTGCCCTTCTCTGGACACGATGTGAGCAGTGTTACCTGTACACCAAGATGTCATCAGCAGAACTGTTGTACTGAATCTGGTACATCCGAATCCCAGGGAGGTGATGCTGGGAAGGCCACTGGATAAGAGCAGAGGATGAAGTCAACTCAGCAACCACAACTGCCCTCTCTTGCTGAGCCTTGGTTTCATTTGGGAAGCTGGACTTGGCAGATATGAGGATATCCGAGGGGCCAGGCTCTGCGTCCTTATCACAGTTGGTGCTGTTAGCGAGGTTGGGGTGCGGGGGTGACGAGGAGCTCGACTGGAGCTGTTGACTCTCCTGCAGCATTGGATGCTATGCAGGTGAATGTGCCCTTGTCAGCCAAAGAAGTCACCAAAATATCCAGAGTGCCATTCTCATAAGAAGTGGTCCTGGATGTGTTAGAGACCAGCTTGCCATCGGGTGAGATCCAGCGAACGTAGGGATCTGGATCCCCCACGGCTTTGCACTTTAAAGAGGTGCTTTGGCCTTCTGTTGCTGTGAGCTTTGGGGTTCTGTGAGTGATCATGGGGGGTTCACAGACAAATTCCTCCTCCTTAATAGACCAAAAGTATTTGCCCATCAGTTCTGGTGGAGAGGCACAGGTCTCTAGGTCATCCTCCCTGGTGAGACGTCTCAGCCAGACGAGTTCACAGTTGCAGTGCAAAGGGTTCCCTCCGAAGCTCAGCACCAGGGATGAGAGTGGAGATCCTTTGGACTTGGCATAGACAGGGATCCTGGAAAACAAAGGATCAGGAGGGATCTTTTTCAGCTTGTTGGAGGTCATGTCTAGACGGGCGAGTTTGTGAAGGTTTGAGAAGATTCCCTCCGGCACAAACTCGATCAGGTTGTGATCCAGACTGACCGTGTTGACGTTGGAAAGCTTGGCAATGGTCTCCCAAGGGACGTTAACAAGATTGTTGTAGGACAGGTCCAGGTCTTCAATGGTTTCAATAAAGTCATCCAAGGACCCAGGAGAGATATAGTTTAATTGATTGTTACTGAGTATTAAATGCCTAAGGTTAATTAACCCTTTGAAATGATCTTCATTGATGTAAGTCAGTCTGTTACTATCCAAGTGTAAGGCGTGAAGGCCTTTGAGATCAAAGAATGCATAAGGCATGATCTGACTTATTGTGTTCCTCGACAAGGTCAAGTGGATCAAATTAGTCATGTTTGCAAAATCTTTTCTCCTGAGGGTGGTGATAAAGTTGTCCATCAGCCTCAGTTCTGCTGTTCTCCTGTCAATACTGGGGGGCACGAAGAGCAGCCCCGTCTTCGTGCAGAGAATTGTGAAGGATGGAGACAGGTTTTGACACATGCACCTTTTGGGACACATCATGGCCTTCACAGCAGTGCTAATAACCAGTAGATAGACAACCAACCTTTCCATCGTAAGAAAAAGACCAGACCTAGAGAAGGGAGGGGAAAACAACAACAAGCAAGGAGAAAGCCACGTGAATACACTTTAATTGGGCATCAGGAACAGGTTTACATTGAGATTTTTCAGCACAAGTCCACCTGTGACAACCGGAAACACCTTCTGAGACCATCCTGGAGTCACCTGCTGATATTAACTTCGATGTTTTTTAGAGCAAACATCTTCTAGTTCCTTTCTAATTCAGCTCTGCTCTTCTTCCAACAGCAACATGTGAGGCTGGCTGTGAGGCAACAGCCCAGCCCCAGCCAGCGCCATGCTTGGGGACACTGTTTGTCACACCAGGATGAGTTTATGGCCATGTAGTTACATGACCTCCTGTCCAGCCTTGGCTTGCAACCAGCATGGCCAGGCAGATGCAGAAGCAATGTTTCCCATTGTGATTTATTATGCAGAAATATCAAAGCCTGGCACAGGGCACACCAAGAAAACATCCACCTTAATCAGCTGTTGTGTGCCATGAAACCCACAGAATAACTGAGGTTGGAACAGGACCTCCAAAGGTCATCTAGTCTAAACCCCAAATCATAGTTTCATAGTTTCATTCAGGGTTGGAAGGGACCACAAGGATCATCCAGTTCCAACCCCCCTGCCATGGGCAGGGACACCCTACACTACATCAAGCTGGCCAGAGACTCATCCAGCCTGCTCTGAAGTGATGGGCTAAGTGCAAACAGTTTGCAAAGATGGTAAAATGGGGGGGGGGGGGGGGGGGGGAAGGGGAAGAAAGCTCTTTCTTAACATAAAGACCATCAAGCAAAATAATCTGAGCAAGCCAGCAGCACGAGCAGCGGGACCTCAGCATGGATGTGGAAGGTCTTCCAATCTGAAGGCCAGGCTGCACCCTCCAGCTCTATCTCACACATCAACAGAAGGTGTTTTCCAGGTGCTGTGGACAGCAAGACACCGGTTCCCACACAAACATCCCTCCAGGATGCGTTTTGGGACCAGCATTTCTGCACCATCAGCATTTCATTGACTCCTTGCCCACTGTGGTGGGCAGACTTGCCTCTGCTTGAAACCCAGTCCCCGACTTTGCTAAGCCAGAGCCCCGGAAGCTGTTCCCCAATCAATAAATGTTATTTTCAGCAAAGCTAAGGCTCCCAGAACTCACCCCAGAAAACAGCCTGGCAAATCCACCTCCAAAACACAAAGCACAGACCTCTAAGGGTTGGTGCCACCTCACGTTAGACGCCCAGAAAAGAACCAAAGCCGCCGGGGACGTGGGCACAAGCCATTAACTTCTAGTAATGCAATTTAAAAGCCTTTTTTAATGAGCTGCCTGTCTGTCTGTCTGTCTCCCTCCCACTTCCTATCACTTCCACTCCCCCCCCCCAACACCTCCAGAGCTTCCCAGCTCACGAAGTTCAAAGGCAAGTGGAGGTCAGCGTCACTGGCACTCTAAACACCAGCACAGTGACAAGTTTCATGCTCAGGAGGTGCCCACAGTAGCGCAACCTGCATGGGAGCTATCAGAGACTCATGGCATGGGTTGCCTTGGAAGGAACCTGAAAGATCATCCAGTTTCAACCCCTCTGCCGTGGGCAGGGACACCTCTCAACTAGACTCAACTACTCAAAGCCTCATCCAACCTAATCTTGAACACCTCCAGGTAGGGGGCATCCACAACCTCTCTGGGAAACCTATTCCAGAGCACCACCACCCTCATACTGAAGAACCTCCTCCTAAGATCCTCTGGTTCCAACCCTCCTGCCATGGCCAGGGGCATTTCCCACTAGACCAGGTTGCTCAAAGCCTCATCCAGCCTAGGCTTAAATATTTCCAGGGATGAGGTGTCCACAGCTTCTCTGGGCAACTTCTTCCAGTGTCTCACCAGATGTTGAGTACCAGGGAGAGACACAAAGCCGCAGACAGTTGTGTAAATAAAGACAAGGATCACCAAGAGCTTTGCTGATGACACCAAGCTGAGTGGGAGCGTTCACCTGCTCAAACGTAGGAAGCCTCTGCAGAGGGCCAGGCTGGATCAATGGGCCAAGATCAGTTGTATGAGCACTAACAAGGACAAAGGCCGGGTCCTGCACTTGGGTCACAACAATCCCATGAACTCTCCAGGCTTGGGTTGGAGTAGCTGGGAAAATGCCCAGTGGAAAAGAGCATGGAAGGGTTGGTTGACAGCAACTAAACATGAGCATGGAAGGGTTGGTTGACAGCAACTAAACACGAGCCTGCAGTGTGCCCAGGTGGCCAAAAGGATCAGTAATGAAACAAATAAAACAATTTCTTTTCAAGTTAAAATGAAGGGGGGGGGGGGGGGGGGGGGGGGGGAGGGAGAGATGAGTGGGTTGGCCAAGAAGACCTTTGAGGGTCCCCTTCCAACCCAGTGCAATCCGTGAAGCCGTGAGATGCGCACAAGCTCTCACATCTGCAGGTGCAATAGAAAGCATTTAGCTCTTGTCTGTCTCCTGCACCAACTGACTCTGGCCAAACGAGGAGCCCACCTCAAAAGCCACCTGCATCACCCTCATCTGAGTGCTCAGTGTCTCTTTGCAGTGTCCCAGCCTGGGGTGTTGGGAGAAATTTCATAGGCATTTCCTAGCTGCTAAGCCCCAGCTAATTACAGGGGAGCTTTGGTAAAGGAGGGAGTAAACTGATCAGCCTTGTGGGACTGGTGGGCCAAGCAGCTGTCACCATGGCATTTCATTGACAGCCTGGAGGAAAACCCACTCCAAACGCCCACCAGCAGAGCTGGTTGAGAAGGATGAGGAAAGCTTCAAGTTCTCTGCCTGGTTTGGGTTTAATCTTCTAACAGGAACATAAAAATAAAAGAAGAAGAAGAGTATTTTGCAAGAAAGATCCAAAAAGAAGCCCAAAAGAAGCCCAGAAGGTAGGGCAGGGAGGTTGTCAGCAAATTCCATCACTGGCAAAACAACAGAAATAAGTAACAGAAGTCTGCAGCTTCCTCCCTCCCCCTGCACCAGGAGCTTCAGCTCCAAAGGTCCTTTTGTCTCAGAGGGGTGGAGATAGGTTGGTTTGGAACAAGCCTCCCACTGGACAACGCCTGGCCTCCGGAGGAGGGACACCAGGGGGGTACAAACACTTCCTTCTCCAAGCTAAATGTCAGAGGGGCTTTGGAGAGAAACCACCACCAAGAAGGCCAAGACAGGGTGAGGCCTCTGCTGTGAGCATGAGGCACACCCACTGGGAAGCACCTCTCTCAGGAGCAGCCCACTCAGTCCAGGGCATTTCCAGGAGGAGCAGAGCCTGCTCCACCCCGGCAGAAACTTTTGTCTCAAGGCCATCAAGGGAGCTGAGCACACTGCTTCCACCTTGCCTGCCAGGAGCCAACATCAACTAAGCTTCCACTTCTCAACTTGCTAATGTAGCCTTTGAGCAAGCTGCCTGCAAAGCTCCTGGCATGCATAGCCCAGCACCCCTGAAGACCTTGGTCTTGCAGCCATCAGGATCTAGCACCAAAGGACCTGCTGGAACCTCTCCCTTGCTCTGCAGAATCCTGGATCTCTTTCTAAGGAGCATTACTGCACCCTGGTCAGCAGCAATGAGCTAGATGCAAGAATTGCTTGGTGGAGTCTTTTGGCAGCACAGGACAAGACCATTGCAGTCCTTTTTCTAACCCAACAGTTTCCTCCACGATGAGCCCACCTTAAACACCTCATTAGGAGCAAGAAACAAGACTTCCACAGCACACAACCTGCAGGCTGGACACACAAACATTGCAGGACAGCCCACCAGCAGGAATATCCTCCTAATCACAGAATGATAGGGTTGGAAGGGACCTCTGGAGATCATCTAAGTCCCACTCCCTGCTAAAGCTCTGCTACCAGAGGAGATTTCCTCCTCTTTGAGCAAACACAGCCTGGGGTCTGCAGCTTTTCCATGATGCTGAATGTGGAGGAGCACCTTGGATGGTCTCAATGGCAAACACTCCCATAGAATGATTGAGGTTGGAAAAGCTGTCAGCCCAACACCACCCTGCCCATTAAACCATGTCCCGAAGTGCCATGTCCACATGGGGTGTTTATACCCCTCCAGCAGCTCCACCAGCTCCCTGGGCAGCCTGTTCCAATGCCTGACCACTCCTGCAGGAATGGATTTTGTCCTGATGTCCATCCTAAACCTCCTCTGGCACAGCTCAAGGCCATTTCCTCTCCTCTCAATTGTTATATGGGAGAAGAGACCAATCCCACCTCACACCAAACTCCCCTCAAGGGAGCAGGAATATTTCCCTTCAGCCTCCTCTTGGGCCAGACTAACCAACCCCAGGTCCCTCAGGTGCTCCTCACCAGACCTGTTCTCCAGACCCTTCCCCAGCTTTGTGGCCCTTCTCTGGACCCACTCCAGCACCTCATTGTCCTTCTTGGAGTGAGGGGGCCCATAACTGACCTCGGCATTGGAGGCCACCCCAACAAAAGCAACACTTGCCCCCCTGGAGCCTTGGAGCCAGCCTCTCCATGCCTATGCTCCACTGTTAACACCAGCAGCCATGAGAGCTCACCGTGGCTTGGTGCCATCCTCAGAGCCCATGCCACCACCTGAAGGACACAGACCCTGCACCACACCCGGGAGGCATCCATCATCAGGGAAGAAAACAGGGGGGAAACTCACAGGAGAGGAGCTGGCAGCGTCAGTAACCAGCATTCCGGTGACTGCCCGGGGAGAACCATCAGCCCAGTAAAGCCCGCTCCGGGCAGCCGTACTTCCAAGCCAGCAGCTCAGGCTGCATCCTCCGGGATCCAGGATGTGCCTGCAACGGGGAGGGTGGGTCCCACTTCGGCCTTTCTTATTTTTTCCTCTATTTTTTTTTTTGGGGGGGGGGGAGTTGCGTTAAAAGCAGCAGAGCAGTGTAAGGCACATCTGACAATGACACTGCAATTTATCAAGGACTGGGGAGGGGAAGGGCAAAAATCATCCAAAAATCCTGAGAACTAAACCCAAAAGCATTGCTCCAGGCTGGCCCCTTCCCAGGCAGGGCTGCTGGGAGCGTTTAAAACCAGTGAGTCCAGAGAACAAACACTGGTGAGGGGGAGGAATGCCTGGGGATGCTGGGGTGGGGTGGTGGGTGAAGGAGGATGAGGATGGAGGGGGGGAAGAAAGGGGAGGGATTGGGGGGAGGAAGGGAGGATGAGGATTGCGGGGGGGAAGGGGGGAAGAATGAAAGGGAAAGGGAGATGAGGATGGAGGGGAAAGGAGGATGGAGAGGGTGGAGAAAGAGGATGAGGACGGAGGGGAAGAGGATGAGGACGGAAGGGAAGAGGATGAGGACGGAGGGGAAGAGGATGAGGACGGAGGGGAAAGGGAGGACGAGAATGGGAGAGAAAAAGGAGAATGGAGGGGGAAAGGAGGATGATGGTTGGGGAATAAAAGGAGGATGGAGGGGAAAGGGTGATGAGGATGGGGTAAAAAGGAGGATGAGGATGGGGGAAAGGAGGAGGAAGATGAGGATGTGGGGTGGGAAAGGAGGATGAGGATTTCGGGGTAAAGAAAGAAGGGGAGGGGGGGAAGAGGGGAGGAAAAAGGAGGTTGTGAGGAGAGTGAAAGGAGAAGACAAGGGCCGGCGCACCCCGGTTGCAGATCCCTCCCCAAATCTCACCTCTCCCCCCGCGGCGAGCCTAGAGGGGCGGCGGGTCCCGCATCGCCCGGGCCATTCCCCCGCCGTCCCCGGGCGCTGCGGCTCCAGCTCCGCCGTTCATCCCGATGGAAGGGAACGGGAACAGGTCCGGGAAGGAGCCGCCGCACCGGCTGCCGCAGGGGCCGCCCCGCCCCGGCACCGCGCAGCGGCGGCAGAGATGGGGATGGGGAGGAGGAGGAGGGGAAGAAGAGGAGGAGGGGAAGAAGAGGAGGAGGAGAAGACGAGGTGGGGGATGCACGTCCCGTTCCACCCCACAGTCGTAGCTCTGGGGAGGGCAGACGCGGTTAAATTCCACGCCCCACCCGGGCATCGTGCATCCCAGGGTCCGGTACCGGGGACCGTCGGAACAGCATCTCCCGGGGCCACCCCCGCCGCCAGCCGAGAAACTGGGGTTTGGCTGTTAATGGCTCTTTAATTAACGGGCGCTGGAGGATGAGGATCATAAAGAAGGGGCAAAAGGTAAAAGGGGGAGTTAGTGCTCTCAGCCGGTGGGGAGCAGTACTGGGAGGGGATGGGGTGGATGCTTCTCCTGAGGAACAGGATGGAAATGCCCTCAAGAGAAGCTTAAGGTGGACATAAGGAACAATTTCTTCATGGAAAGGGTTTTCCAGGCCTGACCCAGGCTGCTGAGGGCAGTGGGGGAATCCCCATCTCTGGAGGGGTTTCAAAGCCGTGGAGATGTGATGCTTAGTGAGGTGCTTCAGTGGTGGACTTGGTCGTGTTCAGACCTTGAAGTACCTTAAGTGCCTTACACGAGGGGGTGATTTTAAAGGTCTTTTCCAACTCAAATGTTTCTATGATTTGATTCTGGTCCAGAGCATCTTGGAGGAGATGGAGCTTCAAAGGGCCAGGCTGGGTCAGCTCTTGGACCCCACATTGCGTTGGGTCTGGTGGAGCCTTTGGGTTTCTATGTAACTTGAAGAACACTGGCATGGGTGGTGGGGTGCTGGCAGACCCCTCCCATGCAGAAGGTGCAGAGCCTCTGGTTGCAGGGAACTGGCCCTGTTCTCCTGGGTGTACAATGTGGGTGGAGAAAGTGAAATCCATGGGAGAAAGGGGGGGAGATCCTGGGAAATCCTCCCCTCACTGTGCTGGAGGAATCTTCAGTCAATCCTTCCTTCACCCCCTGGGGGTTTCTTAGGTGTTATTCATGTGAAGCTACTGTTTTGAGGGCTTTTCTTTGTTTTAAGACAGTATCTTGTCTGTGGGTGATGGCTCCACCACAAAGCAGCCTCCTCACCTAAACAACTTCATTAGGGGAACCCAAGTGGATTCCAGCCCGCTCTGAGAAGATCTGGGGAAGGAGAATTGTTGTTGTATCACTGCTCTCCCATGACTCATGACTTGAGAATACCCCACAAAAATAAAGCAATAATATCTGGAGATGTGATTCATGCTCCTGAGGAGGCCAGGATAGGGCAGGCTGCAGTATTTAGAGCAAGGAGCATCTTCTCCCTCCATGATGAGATGGAGCCTCAACATTCTCCACCTGGGGATGCTAATGACTCTAATCTGTGTATGCAGGATATTAATGACTGCATGGGGAACATGCAGTCTCCTCCAGGCTGAGAGGAGAAGTCCCCAGGCATGCACAGAAGAAAAGCAGGTCTGAGTCTTTCCTCTGCTTGGAGAATTATTATTGCAGCTGATGAAATTGTGGCTGCAAATAATCGTCATGTTTCCATATTGATTAGTCCAGGATGGTGCCAAACCAGGAAGCTGGGAAGGGTGGCTGGCAGAGTTGAGGAGGAGAACCTCACAAAGTTCAACAAAGGCAAGTGCAGGGCCCTGCAGAGGAACATCCTGCCCCAGGACAGGTGAGGGGTGACCTGGTGGGAGAAGGACTTGGGGGTTCTGGTGGACAACAGTTCACCACGAGCCAGTGATGTGCCCTCATGGCCATGAGGCCATTGGTGGATGAAGAAGAGCATGACCAGCAGGTCAAAGGAGGGGGAAAAAACCCAAAGCCCTTCACTTACTGATTAAATGTCAGCTTCAAGGTGTTGCAAGTTGCTGCTGTCCTGCTGCATGCACCCTCTGCTGGGAGCACAGGGGCTGCATTGCGGCCTCGAGCCTGTCTCTTTGTGATGTGCTACAGGCACCACATTGCAGTTGGTTACCATGTCAACCTCTGAAGGAGCCTTTTTCCACTTCTTCTTCTTCATTTCATTGAAAGGAGAGAAGGTAGATACCTGAAGCCTGAGCTTGCTTCCCACTACCATGGCACTGGACATACATCTTCCTGGGCATGCTCAGATGTTAATGGAGGTTTGCTTCTAGACCCAACCCTTGAGTTCCATTTCTCCTCCACTGAGGGTTTGCTTCTAGACCCAACCCTTGAGTTCCATTTCTCCTCCACTGGAGGTTTGCTTCTAGACCCAACCCTTGAGTTCCATTTCTCCTCCACTGGAGGTTTGCTTCTAGACCCAACCCTTGAGTTCCATTTCTCCTCCACTGGAGGTTTGCTTCCAGACCCAACCCTTGAGTTCCATTTCTCCTCCACTGGAGGTTTGCTTCTAGACCCAACCCTTGAGCTGCATTTCTTCTCCACTGGAGGTTTGCTTCTAGACCCAACCCTTGAGTTCCATTTCTCCTCCACTGGAGGTTTGCTTCTAGACCCAACCCTTGAGTTCCATTTCTCCTCCACTGGCGGTTTGCTTCTAGACCCAACCCTTGAGTTGCATTTCTCCTCCACTGGAGGTTTGCTTCTAGACCCAACCCTTGAGTTCCATTTCTCCTCCACTGGCGGTTTGCTTCTAGACCCAACCCTTGAGTTCCATTTCTCCTCCACTGGCGGTTTGCTTCTAGACCCAACCCTTGAGTTCCATTTCTCCTCCACTGGAGGTTTGCTTCTAGACCCAACCCTTGAGCTGCATTTCTCCTCCACTGGAGGTTTGCTTCTAGACCCAACCCTTGAGTTGTATTTCTTTTCCACTGTGTTTCTACAAACAGAACTGTGTGGGCTGGAAGGGACCTTAGAGATCATCTAGTTCCAGCCCCCTGCTATGGGCAGCGACACCTTCTGCCAGACCATCCAACCTGCCTTTGAACCCCTCTAGGGTGGAGCAACATCTTCCAGTGCCTCTCCATCTTCATGGGGAAGAACTTCTCAATGTCCAGTCTCAGCAGAGCTGCTTCCCACTTGAAGCCATTACCCTCACCCTGTCACTCCATGCCTTTGTCAAAAGTCCCTTTCCAAAACATCTACATTTGCTCCATGAATTATAGCATCAGCAAGGTTGGAAGAGACCCCAAAGATCATCGAGTCCAACCTGTCACCACAGACCTCATGATTAAACCATGGCACCAAGTGCCACATCCAATCCCCTCTTGAACACTTCCAGGGATGGGGACTCCACCACCTCCCTGTGCAGCACATTCCAATGACGAATGACTCTCTCGGTGAAGAACTTTCTCCTCACCTCCAGCCTAAACTTCCCCTGGCACAGCTTGAGACTGTGTCCCCTTGTTCTGGTGCTGGGTGCCTGGGAGAAGAGACCAACCCCCTCCTGGCTACAACCACCCTTCAGGTAGTTGTAGAGGGCAATGAAGTCACCCCTGAGCCTCCTCTTCTCCAGGCTAAGCAACCCCAGCTCCCTCAGCCTCTCCTCATAGGGCTCTGCTCCAGGCCTCTCCCCAGCCTCATTGCCTTTCTCTGGACACGTTCAAGAGTCTCAATGCCCTTCATAAACTGAGGGGCCCAGAACTGGACACAGTACTCAAGGTGTGGCCTAACCAAAGCAGAGTACAGGGGCACAATGACTTCCCTGCTCCTGCTGGCCACACTATTCCTCATACAGGCCAGGATGCCCTTGGCCTTCTTGGCCACCTGGGCACACTGCTAGCTCATGTTTAGGCAGCTGTCAATCAGCACCCCCAGCAACCAGCACCAGAACAAGGGGATAGAGTCTCAAGCTGCACCAGGGAAGTTTAGGCTCGAGGTGAGGAGAAAGTTCTTCACTGAGCGAGTCATTCGTCATTGGAATGTGCTGCACAGGGAGGTGGTGGAGTCACCATCCCTCGAGGTGTTCAAGAGGGGATTGGATGTGGCACTTGGTGCCATGGTCTAGTCATGAGGTCTGTGGTGGCAGGTTGGACTTGATGATCTTTGAGGTCTCTTCCAACCTTTGTGATACTGTGATACTGTGACTGCCCATCTGTCTAGTCAGTCGAGGTCCCTCTGCAGAGCCCTTCCTCCCTCTAACTGACCAACCTCTGCTCCCAACATGGTGTCATCTGCACATTTCCTAATGACTGACTCAATCCCCTCATCCAGATCATCATCGAAGATATTAAAGAGGATGGGGCCCAGCACTGATCCCTGGGGGCCTGGCTGGGTCCTGTGTGGTTGTATTTGCCACATCCTGAGGTTTGTCTTGATTATCCAAATAAATTCAATTCTGCACTGGAATTTTTCCCTCTGATGCTGCCCTGGAGCGCTCCAAAAGGATTTAGAGGCTCATGCATCAAGCCTGGAGCAGGCAAAATTGTCTTTAAATGGGATTTCAAACTGAAAAATCCTCAAGCCCAATGGGAGCTGCTTTAATTTTTCTTTCAGAAGAGGAAGGTTGGGGTCTGGTGGCTGGCATTTGGTGGTTTCAGTAGTTAAGTAACACTCAGGGACAGTAATTGTGAAGGTGGCTTGTGGCAGCGATTCCAATCAAGGTATTAACGGCACCACGCAGTGCTGCTGCTCACATCCTGAGGAGAAACCTTCTTGAAATCGTGGCAAGAAGAGTTAATTCAGTCCTGGTGTTCCAAAGATGCTTGCCTGAGGACTGCTGAGAGGCCTGAGGGCTGCTGAGAGGCCTGGGGCTGTTTAGCCTGAAGAAGAGCAGCCTGAGAGGGGATCTTCTCAATGCTTAGCAATAGCTAAAGGACCTGTGGGAGGGCAAGAGGTTAGGGCCAGACTCTTCACTGGTGTCCAGTGACAGGACAAGGGTCAGTGGGCACAAATTAGAACCCAGGAGGTTCCATGAGGAGAAACTTCTTTGTTCTGAGGGTATTGGAGCCCTGGAGCAGGCTGCCCAGACAGGCTGTGGAGTCTCTTGTCTCTGGAGAGCTTCCAACCCCCCCCAGCCATTGTGCTCCTGGGCAAGCTGCTGTGGGTGCCCTGCTTTAGCAGGGGGGTTGGACTGGGTGATCTCCAGAGGTCCCTTCCAACCCCCACCACGCTGGATTTGTGTGATTGATGAAGTAAAACCCTTATGGATGCCATCAGAAGTATTCCAGAGAGGGCTGCCATAGCCATGGATGGTGTCAGGAGATCAAGGTCTCCAGATCCTGGCAGGGTTGGTTTGACTGGAGAGATTTTTTTTCCTCAGAGCTGTGTTTGTTTGTTTGTTTGTTGTTTAAAGTCTATATTTGGAAGAAAATATTTTGTAGTTTATGGAACTTACCTCTGCTTGTTGAAAAACCCAGAAAGTGCAGCAGCAGGGTGTTAAAAATAGAATAACCTTCAGCATGGGAGCGAACGCTGCCTGCATAGCAATGGAGTCAGCAGCCACAGATGAAGGATGGGCAGGGTGGTCTTCATCACTCTGTACTTGGCCACACCTCAAAGCTTGGGCTCTTCTTTGTCCTCCAAGAAGGACACTGAGGGGCAGCAAAGCTGGTGAAGAGTCTGGAGCACAGGTCTGGTGAGGAGCAGCCAAGGCCAATTCTCCGGTCCTGACACTTCTTCCCCGGGAGAAGAGGCTGACCCCAGCTGACTCCAACCTCCTTGCAGGGAGCTCTAGAGAGCCAGAAGGTCTCCCCTCAACCTTTTTCTCCAGGCTGAACAACCCCAGGTCACAGAATGGCTCAGGTTGGAAGAGACCTCAGTGATCATCTCCTCTAACCTCCCCACCATGCCTAGGGACACCTCTCAGCTAGACTCAGCTGCTCAGGGCCTCATCCAGCTTGGCCTTCAACACCCCCAGGAAGAAGGCAGCCACAGCCTCCCTGGGCAGCCTGTGCTGGAGTCTCACCAGCATTGTACTGAAGAACTTTTCCTCAGCTCCACTCTAACCCTGCTCTGCCTCAGCTTCAAACCATTCCCCCTGGTCCTGTCTCCAGACACCCTCAGGAAAGGTCTCTCTGCAGCCTTCCTGCAGGATCCTTTCAGGTACTGGCAGGCAGCTTTAAGGTCCCCCTGGAGCCTTCTCTCCAGGCTGAACACCCCCAGCTCCCTCAGCCTGTGTTGGCAGCAGAGCTGCTCCAGCCCTTGGATCTTCTTTGTGGGCATTTTTAATCCCTTCTCCTGGAGTTCTTTTGGAGACGTCCCTTGAATTTTGTTCTTCAAGGGTGGGCTACTGAAGGGCTGCTGCCCTCCTGAAGGTTCCTCCTTCACCAGGTGTCCATTCTCCCTGCTTTGCATAAACTGCTACTCCAAACTATTACACAAATTACTTAAGCTGCAGCTATTAGACTAAAAAATCCGAGATGATCCCAGCTCTGATGATAAAAGAGGAAAGAAAATATCTCAGGGGCATGAAAAGGAAGCTTCACTACCCCATTCTCCACCCCTCCTTCAGCTAATGCCCGTAATTAAGTAAAAGAGGGGAAAGTCTTTTTGCTCTGCGTTCCTCTCTCTCTCTCCCCCATTAAACTATTTTGTTAATCAAGCCTCTTTCAAAGTGGAACCACAACAAACAGGCTCCTCCAGGAAGCACGGGGCCCATTACTAGTCCTTGAGTTAAGGATCTTCGCTCCTGGCTCCTCAGCTGCAAAGCAGCAGAAGACCTTTGGAGGTCGAGCTGGGGAGATGCTTATGTAAGCTTGGTCCTCCTTCATTCCAGATGGTGAATGCTGGGGGGAAAGCCAAGCAGCTCTCAACATGGGATTGTAGAGTCTCTGAGTCCTTCAGGTTGGAAGAGACCTTTCAGATCATCCACTACAACCCTTTACCCAGCACTGCCAGGTCACCACTAGACCACGGCCCTCAGCACCAGAGAAGGGATTCTGCTCTTGTGAGACCCTGCCTCGAATTCTGTGTCCAGGTCTGGTGTCCCTAACATAAGAAGGACACAGAGCTGCTGGAGAGAGTCCAGAGGAGGCCACAAAGATGATCCAAGGGCTGGAGCAGCTCTGCTGTAAGGACAGGCTGAGGGAGCTGGGGGAGCCTCTGCTGGATTCCCTCCAGCAGCTCCTTACACCATGGAGGAGGGTGCCGAGTCCTGCTGGCTGAGCATGGCCAACAACCCCTTGCAGCCAGTGCTGTCTGCTGCCAGATTTAGCACCGTGCTGGCCAAGAGGGACCTTCTGCCTCAGGGTGGGGTGAAGGTCTCTGCTTCCTGCTTGAAGGTGGCCCCAAACCCTCTCAGATCGTTGCTGGCAGCTGTGGAACGTAAAGGCAATGAAAACTAGGGCAGGCATCACGAGTCCACAGCCTGTCTCCTGCGAGCTGCTCCTCCGAAGCCGCTCTGAGGCACAGCGTGGGGCTGTGTGAGCAGAATCTTGATTTCCCTGGGTTGGGTCTTACAAAGCCTCTGATGGTCCTGGTCTAGGCTGGGAGGAGCCTGGACTGGCAGCCTGCATCTTAATCCTGCTTGACAGCAGAGCCGAAAGAAATGGAAGTGGCCAAACCTGTGCAGAGCTCCTGTCAATAGACAGAAAAACCCCAAGCTCCCTCTTTTTCTTCCTCCTTTTTTTTTGTGCTGGTTTGTGTTGTTTCTGTAAAACCTGAACTTTCTGGAGGGGTAATGTGAGCATCCCAAACCTCCTTCCTGTTGCACCCACTCACTTTCCTGGAGCAGCCTTCTGGGTTTTGGGGGTTCCTCTCTAACTTCCCCAGGCTTCACCCAGCTGCAGAAGCAGCCCAGACAGATGCTGGCTGCCAAAGGCAGATGCCCTCCTTGCTCTGTCTTGACCTCCCTTGGCCCTGCAATGTATGGCCAAGTGGGGTGACTTGAGAGCATCCTTCAGACGTGCCAGGAGCTAGGGGGAGGGGTGTCTGAAGCCCCTGTGGCAGGGAAAGGCTGCTCAGCAGCACTCTGCTGCAGTCACCCAAGCACAAGTTGTCGTCTCCTGCCTCCCACTGCTCCAGATGTCACTTGGGTTATGGAGTGGGGGGGTGGGACTCTTCCAGCTGCCTGCACCCCACTGGGAAGTGGGGACTCAGCTTTGGAAAAAGTTCTTGTCTCTCTTTTTGAAGTTATTCTGTGTCCTGGAGGAGATCCTGCTTGTGGTGGCAGCTGGCAGGCAGAAAGGTCCTCTGCTGCTGCTGCTATCTCCTTGGATCCAGCTCTGCGTTTCCTGACCCCAAGCTCTCCCTTCTGGAGGATCTTGGGCAACTTCCAGAAGTAGCTCCCCTGCTTTGGACTGATTTGGTTTGGATGTGTGGATGCTTCACTGGGTGAAACGCTGGCCCAGACAGTGGTAGGCAGTGACTGCAGCTGGTGGCCAGCCACAAGTGGTGTTCCCCCGGGGCTCAGCACTGGCACCAGTTCTGAGGGTGCTGGAGCCCTGGAGCAGGCTGCCCAGAGAGGTTGTGGAGTCTGCTTCTCTGGAGAGATTCCAAAGCCACCTGGCCACTGTGATCCTGGGCAAGCTGCTGGGACCCTGCTTTAGTAGGGGGATTGGACTGGATGATCTCCAAAGGTCCCTTCCCACCCCACCATTCTCTGCTGCTTTTATTTTTTCTCCTCTTGCAGTCCCAGGAAGGAAAGAACACCACAGGTGTGTGTGTGGGGGGGGAAGAGTAGATCTGTGCTGGGGGTTTGTAGCTCTTCTGGAGCTGTGGCAGCATGGTGAGGAGATGTCAGCACAAAGGAGGCTTTGCTGTCCTTTTGTCTTGTTTGTTATTTCATCTTCAGGTCTGCTGGTGGGAAGGATGTCACAGCCATGCTGTGCCAAGAGATGAGAGGCCCCTCTCCAGCAGGATTTAAGGTCTCAAATCCTCCTTTCAATCCTAACCAGTCACCACCACCTTCTATCATTTCTTTCTCCCAGCTGGAGGGCCATGGTTTATTCAAGAGAAGGAACAAATTGCATCTCCTTGTCAAGTCACCTGCCAGGAGAAAGAGGCAGAAGAAAGGAGTCCAGCAGTGCTGGGCTGTAGATCTTTGTTAATTGAAATATCCTTCAAGTCCTTCATCCCTTCCCATCACCTCCACCTCCCCACCCCCCAGCTCCAAATGCATGTCCTGCCCTGGACCAGGCTGCCCAGGGAGGTATCATGTGGACAGGGCACTTCAGGGCATGGTTTAATGGCCACGGTGGTGCTGAGCTGGTGCTCTTCAGGATCTTTTCCACCTGAAATGATTCTGTGATCATGTCCACTCAGGATGGGTTTGGGGTAGGGTGTTTTTGTTGGTTGCTTTTCCCCCCCCCCCCCCCCCCAAGAGATCTAAAAAGTGCAAGAAGATTAAAAGATCTCCTCAGAAAATACCCAGGTGGAAGGAAGGTGTCCAGGAGCAGATGGGGCTCTGCTAGCATGGCAGCTTCTGGAGCTCCAGAGGTTCCACCAAAGGATTCCTGTCATGGAGAAGCTTTCTGGGAGGTCACCCATCACAGGGGGTTGCTTTCAGGCTGGAAAAGTCCTTTTTTTCTGCAAAGGCAAGGCAGGGATGTGCTCACCACGTGGAGCAGCCGTGGCCCTGAGCTTCCTCTGCTCCAACACTTGCTGCCTCCTCTCGTCACATGAGTCATCTGCTCCCTGCCAGCCTCAGACAAGCTCCAGGGACAATTTTCCTTGGCAAGGAAAGGATTTTTCCCTGTTTGTGGAGGCAGGAGCCAGGGAGGAAAGCTGTCTGAAGTGGTTTGTTGCAGGGCAGTGGGGCTCAGCTGCTGAACAGATGCAGATGAGGTGACCAGAAGCAAGGAGAAAGAGAAAACAAGAAGCATAAAGAGCTCTGTGGAGGGACTCCACAAAGTCATGGCTTGGCTTGGAAGGGACTTTTCGAGGTCATCCACAGTCAGCAGGAGCACCTTCAACTAGAGCAGGATGCTCAGAACCCCAAACAACCTGACCTGGAATGGTGCCAGGGGTGGGGTTTGGTCTTCCTGCTTCAAGCATTTTGGCCAAAGCCACAGGGTTGGTGGCAAGGCTGACAAGAAGTCCATCACCACCTCTTCTCCCTGCAGGTGTAACTGACAGCAGGGAGCTTGTGGGGCTCTGCTTGGTGCCTGGAGCTGCTTTAGAAGTTGGGACACACTGGAAGTGTTTAAGGCCAGGCTGGATGAGGTTCTGAGTAACTTGATCTGGTGGGAGGTGTCCCTGCCCACGTCTGGGCGGTTGGAGATAAAGGCTCTCGAAGGTCCCTTCCAACTCAAGCCACTCCCTAGGGTTGGAAAAGCCCTTTAAGATCACTCAGTCCAACCATTCTCTCACTGGACCTAAACCAGGTCCCTCAGCACATCCCCCCCCAGCTTGACCTTCTCTAGGGTTGTGCTCATAGCAAACACAACCAAGTCCTCCAAGGCCACTTCTGCATGGGACTGATGGAGAAGGCTTCTGCTGCTTTGGCTTCTGGTGCTGGGCTCGTTGAAGGGACTTGAGTGACAGAAAGTTTGACTGTGTGGGGCTGGGGTTGGGTTATTTTTAGTGCAAAGCAGGAATTGTCTGCTTGTCTTTGAGCAAAAGGAGAAGAAAGCTGTCTGGGTTTGGCTGTGGCAGATGCTGAGCTCTGCGATAAACAGGAGGCAAACCAAGGAGGACTTCTTCACGCCGCACGGCGAGCCCAGCAGCTTGTCTCCGTCGAGCTGCAGCCAGGAGAATCTTTATTGCTATTATCTTTCTCTACCCCATCCTGAACTTCTCCCCAGCCATCTGTCTGTTGCTGCTTGTCAGAGCTCTCACTGTGGTGGGGCATGGTTGGTGATGAGGAGAAAGAATTACTGGCCTCCTAAAAGACCTGAGGGTCCTTCTCTGTGCTTGACCACTCCATTTTGCTGCTTATCTACAGCGGTTCTCATCCTTTAATTGGCACCTCAGGGTGAACTGGGAGATACAGCAAGCCCAAGCTGGCATTTTTTTCCTCCTAGCTCAAGCAGAGCAGCCTGTGCCAAGCCCATCCCACACCAGAGCAAGGCCAGGCTCCTGAAAGTGTCCTGGAGCTGCCCCAGTCTGGAGTGGTGCCTCCTGCCTCGCTGGCACAGCCCTCACGAGCAGGCAGCCTCCTGCCCTGCCTGCACTCAGTCAAGGACCCTCCACAGCCAAGTGGCAGATGGCAACTCCTCCATGCCAGAAAGTGAGATTTGTGACTTCACACCACGGAACAGTTGGCCCAGAAGGAGCCTGGCTCAAAGTTCTTCGGGTTTCAGTTATTTATTGTCTGCTGCATCCTGCACTGAAATCAACACAGCAGCAGCACAGCGCCAGGGCAAGCCCCACTTGGGCTCTGGGGTACTGGAGATCTCATCCCCTCATCGCTGCTTTGGGGCACTTGGACCAGTTTATCCCCAGCTTCTCCTCCAGCTGATCCCCAGTGGAAATTTGGGGGCTTCTCTGGTTTATCACCACTGGAAAGTTGAGGTTTTCTCCTGGGCTGCTCTGAGCAACATCAGCCTCTGACTCACTCTGTACCGAGCAGCAGCAAGCTGGAATGTTTTGGGAGGCATAAAAAAAAATGGGGATGCTAAACAAAGCTTCTCCATCTCCACCATCCCAGGAGGTGCAGCTGGGGATGGAGCTTCCCTGACCTACTTTTCCCCTCCACTTGCAGATCATCACCGGAGCCACATCTGCCGCAGCGGCAGCGCTCGTGGGTGCCTGGATGTGGTGCTAGAAATGGAACAAGAAAAAAGGGAGCTCAGCTTCTGCTGCCTGGTGCTGAACGAGGGCTGGGCTGGGGGCTTGGCCCCCTCCAGCCTATTTCTGAGCCACTTTCTCTCTTATTGCTGGTTTCCCACCCCTTTTCAGTGAGAACAAAAAGCAATGGGTCAGAGCAGCAGGAGCAGCCTGCACCTTCCCCTCCCCATTAAACACCCCTAGAGCAAAGCAGAGCAAGACAAAGGAGGAGCTTCTCCAGGCTGAAGAACCCAAACTCTCTCAGCCTGGCCTCACATCACCTTTCTGGCCTCCTCTGGCTCCCAGCACTGCAGTGGGGCTCTCAGCAGAGCAGAGGGGGCAGCATCCCCTCCCTGGACCTGTTGGCCAAACCTTCCTCATCAAAAGCAGCCCTCTGGAACGCCCCTGGTGCCAACATCTGCTCCAGTTGGTGACCTCTGGCCATCAAGATACAAGTAACTCAGAAAGCCAAGGTCAGCATCTGCTGCGCTCTCTCTCTCCCACACACCCCCCACACCCCCCCCAGGCTCTGGCCACATCTGAGTTTGGCTCAAGCAGGCTTGGGAGGAATGTCCAGAGATTTGATGGGGAGCTGGGGATGGATTCTGCTGCCTGGATCTGGATATTTTTTCTCCTGTTCTTCAGCTTTGTCAAAAGCTTTCCCCCCAAGCTACTGAGCAGGATGAAATCTTCCAGAGAGCAGAATAAACCCAAGCCCCCGGCAGGGGAGGTGAGAAGTGAAGCGCTACCTTGGTCACCTGGTGGCCAGCTGGGATGCTCTGAGGTGATGTTTGGCAGCTGCAGAGCCTCCTCTCCACCTTCCCACCGCAGCAAGGCTGCAGCATCCCCTGGGACAGGCAGAGGTGGAGGAGGGCTCAGTGTTTGTCGGCTGCGCTGGGCTCTGGCGCTCTCCAGGGCCGGCAGCGCTAACCCCAAACTCATTGGGATGCGCCAGGCGCCTCCCGGCCCCAGCTCCTCTCTCTTTGATCTCCCAGCAATTAATTTTGTCCTTCAGCAGCTCATCCTCCCAGCTGAGCTTCTTCCAAGTGGGCCAATGAGATGTCCTCTCCTCACACCCCCCCTTGTTCTCCTGGGCAGCTCTGGCTGCTGTCCCCACTGCCACCGTGTCCCAGCAGCACAGGTGGGGTGCAGAGGGACCTCTGGAGATCTCCCAGTCCAAGCCCCTGCTCCAGCAGGGCAGCCACAGCAGCTTGCTCAGGAAGTAGGTCTGGAAAGTCTCCAGAGAAGGAGACTCCACAACTTCTCTGGGCAGCCTGCTCCAGGGCTCCAGCACCTTCAAAGCCAACAAGTTCCTGCTCATGGAACCTTCTGAGTTCTAGTCTGTGCCCCTTGGCCCTTGTCCTGTCTTTGAGCACCTCTGAAAGGATTCATGGATCCATAGCTCAGGACAATCAGGGGGTCACTCTGGGTCAGCTGGGGGCTTTGTGAGATTTGTGGTGTCCTGAAGGTCCCTGCCCTGATGCTCTTCCCATGGGATCCAGGAAGCAAGAGGAGAAGAGGCCAGGATGTGTCCAGGGCAGGAGTGCCCCACACTGGCTGTGCAGCATCAGGCAGGAGATGTCCCCCAGGCCCTGGAGATGTGTCCAGGCACCCTGACAAAACATCCCTGAGATTCTGGAGATGCCCTGAAGACTCCAGAGGCATCCCCAAGGTACTCACAAACACCCCTAAGATTCCCCAACGAACAGCCCCAAGACCACCACAAACGTCCCAAAGACTCTGGAGACATCCTCAAGGCCCCAGAGTTGTCCTCAAGATCCCTCCAAACATCCCTGAGCCCCCAGGGATGTCCCTGAGCTCCCTTCAAATGTCCTCAAGACCCTGAAGATGCCTCAGAGACATCCCTGAGGCTCCACAACCCCTGCTTGACCTTCAGTGATGAGCTGCAGGAGCCACCAGAACCCTCAAACCACCACATTCCTTTTGGGATCCAGCTGGATTGACCCAAAACTAACAGAGGTAGCAACATAGAGGGGGGGGGACACAACCTCAACTTTCTGGGGTCCCTTGGTCCTCCAATGCTTGGAGGAGGATCCTGGTGGCACCATGTCACCGGTGCTGCTTCTTGTGCCGGAGGATCTGGGTGGGGGTGAAGCTGAAGTGCTGCTGGCAGATGTCACAGTGGTAGGACCTGTGCAGAGAGCTGGCTGGGGAAGAGCTGGCTGGGGAAGAGCTTTCAGCTGCTTCCTCTGGAGGGGCTGTGGGAAAAGATGGGGAAAAAAAATCAGACACAGAAGGAGAACAAAGCCATCAAAGACCCTCCCCCCCCCCCCTTCCCTAAGGCTGTGCCACCTCGGTGAGATCTCGAGGGGTTGCTCCTTCCTCCTTGGTCCCAGATGCCACCTGGGCTCCCCCCATGGAAATCCAGGAGGGCTCTGGGGTGTGCTCCACATTTTTTCTCAGGAGGGGACACTCACCCTTGGGGGGCTGGCAGGAGCTCTCATGGCAGACACGCTCCAGGGGGGTGAAGGGCATGTGGAGACCACAGTGGGGACAGGTCCAGAAGGTCCTCAGGCAGTCGCTGTAGAGGTCCAAGTCCACCTGCAGGGTACAAGGAGGACATTGGGACTACCCTAGGGGGGGTGACAGGAGCAGCAGGAAGGGTGGGGGAGAGAGAGACACTCACAGCCAAGCAGTTGTAGGTGAGGAAGTCAGTGACCTTATGGCCTCCTTTCACCTCGTCAGGCTTCATCTCCATGCCCTGGAAGAGCCCTGGGAGATGAGGAGCAGCAGCCACCGTCTGGGGACCGACGTAGAGGTTCTGCTTCTCCAGCGCGGTCAGCTGGCGCAGGCGGTGCGGCACCTGCCAGAGGAGGACGTGGGGACATTGAGGAGGCTCCACAGATCCACTCAACCTCCTCCCCTCAGGCTTCAAGGCAGAGGTGGCGCCACCATCACCCAACGGTGCCTTCAAACCCCGGCTGTGGCCACCTCACCTTCACCTGCAGGAACTCCAGCAGCCCCCGGGTGAGCGCGGAGACGTCCCGGGAGCTTGGCTGATGGCCCAAGTCCTCCCCTTGGCCTTCCAGGAGCTGCTGGAGGAGCTGCTCCCAAGTGCAGCGGAGCTGCAGGGCAGTGGAGAGCAGGCGAAGGGCAGAGTCAGCGTCAGGGATGGTCAGCTCCAGCCAACCATCTGCCACCAGCCGGCTGCAGTCCGCGCTGGTGTCCAGCGAGCGGGGGAAGAGCAGGAGGACCTGGAGGAGGCAAACACAACCATTTTGGGGTGATGAAGACTCCTGGAGGGCGTGGAGAGGATGAGGAGGGGAGTGAAGAGCTCACCTGGAGGGCTGGGACCCGGATACAGTTCACCAAGTAGGGCTTGGTGGTCTCTAGCAGCGAGACGAAGGCCAGGAGCTGGTGGTGGCAGCTCAGCCCCTCTGTGAGGTCTGCAGGGGACAGAAGTGTCCCAGACAGGGACCTACCAAACCCCTCCAAGGCTGGAGGAACTTCTACCCAGGGAGAAGCAGACCCAGCTCCTGCAGGCCTTGGGGGGGTGCCTCACCTTTGTTCCCAGCATGCTCAGGTCCCTCCTTGGCGTGGAGCAGTTCCGGGTTGGCGGCAAAGACCGAGGTGGGATGAAGAACGACCCCTGGCTTGGTCCTGGTGTGGAAGATCTGCAGCCAGAGCGAGCCCGGCGTTGGGGGCGGGGGCTGCTGAGGACAACACCCCCAGGGCACAGGGCCAAGCTCAGGAGGGGGCAAGAACCTGGTCGGAGTCCTTGCGGCCGCTGTTCAGCTGGTCGGGCACCGCCAGCTGCGGGTACAGCCCCCGGCACAGCAGCAGCTTGAGCAGGGCCAGCTGGGCCGGGGAGAGGCTGGAGCTGGAGGCGGCCTGCAGCTCCTCCACGTCGTGACGCAGCTGGAACTTGAGGTCCTGGGGACAGTGAGGGGGAGATACAGAGCACGGCCAGGGCACGGCCAGGGCATAACAAGGGCACGGCAAGGGCACAAGGGCATGGCCAAGACACAGGCAAGGGCATGGGCAAGGGCATGGGCAAGGGTGCAACAAGAGCACAGCAAGGGCACAGCCAGGGCACGGCAAGGGCACAACAAGGGCACAGCAAGGGCACAGCCAGGGCACAGCCAGGGCACAGCCAGGGCACAACAAGGGCACAGCCAGGGCACAGCCAGGGCACAACAAGGGCACAGCCAGGGCACAACAAGGGCACGGCAAGGGCATGGCCAGGGCACAACAAGGGCATGGCAAGGGCATGGCCCAGGCATGGAAAAGGCAAAGGCACAGGCAGGGGCACAGCCAAGGCCAAGGCATAGGCAAGAGCATGGCCAGGGCACAGCCAGAGCACGGCCAGGGCACGGCCCGGGCATGGAAAAGGCAAAGGCACAGGCAAGGGCATGGCAAGGGTGAAACAAGGGCACAGCAAGGGCACAGCCAGGGCACAGCCAGGGCACAACAAGGGCACAGCAAGGGCATAGCCAGGGCATGGCAAAGGCAAAGGCAAAGGCAAGGGCACGGCAAAGGCACAGGCAAGGGCACAACAAGGGCACAGCAAGGGCACAGCCAGGGCGGGGCAAGGGCACAGCAAGGGCATGGCCAGGGCACAGACAAAGGCATGGCAAGGGCACAGCAAGGGCACGGCCACGGCATGGAAAAGGCAAAGGTACAGGCAATGGCACAGCCAAGGCCAAGGCATAGGCAAGGGCACAGCCAGGGCACAAGAAGGGTGCAACAAGGGCATGGCAAGGGCATAGCCAGGGCACAGCAAGGGCATAGCCAGGGCATGGCAAGGGCAAAGGCAAAGGCAAGGGCACAGCCAAGGCCAAGGCATAGGCAAGGGCACAGCCAGGGCACGGCTGGCCAGAGGCTGCTTCCAGAAGAGGGCACAGCCATGCTGCTCACCTGGATGTCCACACCACGCTTCCCCTTCCCCTGGGAGCCACCCTCCTCCTGCTCCTTCTCCTGCTCCTCCCCAGAGGAGGCATCGCCGTCACCATCCTGCAGCCGCAGCACCTTGGGCCTCCTGCCCTGCTCCTCGGCGTGGCGGCGCCAGAGCCGCTGCAGCTCGCGGCGCTCCCGGTGCCGGCTCTGCCGGCTGTGGCTGTCCCTCAGCCGCTTGGAGCCTTCCTCTAGCAGGTGGTGGTCCTGGAGAAGCTCCTGGAGATGGATGGCAGAGGTGGTTTGGTCCACCCCCATATGCCCCACCCTCCCCTCCCCCATCTCCTTTTGGGGTGTGAGGATGGACCTCAGGAGATGGGGGAGGTGGGGGTGGACCTCAACCCTCCCCACACCACACCCTAGGGTGTGTCCACGTCCTGTCCCCACCTGGAACTGGCGCCGGAGGTTGGTGGCCTCGTAGAGCCGATGCTCCTCCAGCCCGCGGCGCCGGCACCACCTCCGCGAGTTGCCGCTCCGCTGGGACTTCACCTGCGCCAGGAGGGGACCTGCTCAACCTCCAGCTGGGGCAAGTTCTCCTTCCCACTCCTCCAGGAACCCCTAGGGAACATCCAGCCCGCCCCCCACAGCAGCTTGCCCAGGAGCCCAGTGCCCACGCTGGGCTTGGAAGCTCTCCAGAGGAGGAGGCTCCCACAGCCTCTCTGGGCAGCCTGCTCCAGGGCTCTGCAACCTTCAGTCTCAACCTCAAGATTCTTCTCCTCATGCTCAGGTGGAGCCTGCTGAGGAACTCATTCAGGTCTACTGATGAGGTTGTAGGACGAGGCTGGACCCAGCCATGACCTCTTGGGGAACACCACAAGCTCCAACTAGACCCTGCCCTGTCGATCACAACTCCTTGAGCTGTGTTCTTCAGCCAGTTCCTGACCTCACTGCCCACTCATCCAACACCCCCTTAAGCTTTTGAGGAGGACACTATGGGAACAGTGTCCCAGGGCTTGCTAGAGTCAAGTCCTCCTCACCCCCAGAATCAGCTTCCAGCACCCCCCAACGTGGACCCAAACTCATCCCACCCCATGTCTCTCTTCCCCAGCTCAGGACAGGAACCCCACCTGGACCCACTCATTGAAGATGTTGAGCAGCGTCAGAGGCTCCCCGTGCTGGCTCTCCAGGTGCCTCCTGGCCGTGGCACACTCGGGGTTGGGGTGGGCAGGGCGCAGGAAGGGCGACTGGACGCTCAGCGTGGCTGCCACGGTCAGGGTGGGCTCAGCCAGGTCAAAGAGGGCACCCAGGACCAGCATCTTCCCTGTGTGGGTGGTGAAGGTAAGGAAGATCCACCTCAACTCCTGGAGTAACCACTTGGGCTGCCACCAGGCCTTGCCCAGCTACTCACCGACCACCACGTCCACCGGCAGCTGGGCCAGGAGGTTGCCAATGGGAGTCAGCTCCTCGGCCTCATCCAGGGCTCCCTGGTCCTTCAGGTACCTCACAGCCACCTCCAGGCTGGATGAGGGAGGAGGCTCCAGGAAGGGGAAGGACCTGGGGTCACCCAGCCCCATGCTCTTCATCTGAGAGGACAGCAAAGGGAGAAGCAGCTGAGACAAGAGGGAGGGCCTGGAGGGAGCTCCAGAGGCACCCCCGAGATCCACCGCAGTGAGCCGCAGCTGTTGGCCGCCTGAGGCGCCCCCAGACCTCCTCCACCGCCAGCAGACGGCTCCTCCAAATCACCTGGAGCACCAGGGCGTCCAGGGCCACCCTCTGGATCTCAGGCACAGGGTAGGGGCTGAAGGCATCGTAGTCTGACTCGGCGTAGAGCCGGTAGCAGACCCCGGGTCCGGTCCTGCCGGCGCGGCCCCGGCGCTGCTCGGCGCTGGCCCGGCTGATCCAGAACTCCTGCAGCCGCTGCAGCTTGCCCTGAGGGTCATAGCTCATCTCCTTCACCTTCCCTGCAGGGGCAGAAGGTCCAGGTGGGGTGGGGAGGGAGTGAGATCGAGGTGGGGTGGGAGGAAGGGAGGATATCGAGGCGGGGTGGGAGGAAGGGAGGAGATCGAGGCGGGGTGGGAGGAAGGGAGTGAGATCGAGGTGGGGTGGAAGGAAGGGAGGAGATGGAGGTGGGGTGGGAGGAAGGGAGGAGATGGAGGTGAGGTGGGGAGGAAGTGAGATCGAGGTGGGGTGGGAGGAAGGGAGTGAGATGGAGGTGGGGTGGGAGGAAGGGAGTGAGATGGAGGTGGGGTGGGAGGAAGGGAGGAGATTGAGGTGGGGTGGGAAGAAGTGAGTGAGATCGAGGTGGGGTGGGAGGAAGGAAGGAGATCGAGGTGGGGTGGGAAGAAGTGAGTGAGATCGAGGTGGGGTGGGAGGAAGGAAGGAGATCGAGGTGGGGTGGGAGGAAGGGAGGAGATCGAGGCGGGATGGGAGGGAGTGAGATCGAGGCGGGGTGGGGTGAGAAGGAAGGGGGAGGAGACTGAGGCGAGGCAGCTTGGGAGGAGAAGCTCAAGGTGGGGCAGGAGGGAGCGGAAGGAGAAAAACCACCCAAGGGAAGCTGAAGGTGCAGCACCAGGCCAGCAGCAGCAGCAGCAGGAGGCTCCTCACCAGAGTCCAGCACGAAGCGGACGCCGTCGATGGTCACCGAGGTCTCGGCGATGTTGGTGGCCAGGATGCACTTGCGGACGCCAGGAGGGGGCAGGTCAAACACCTGAGGAGAGAGGAAGGGGCTCCTGGGGCCATCACCACAGGCAGCTCCTCAGCAGAGCAGAGCCTCGGACACAGGGGGGGTGGGGGGCAGCCACCTTGTCCTGCTGGGTCACCGAGAGGGTGCTGTGCAAGGGCAGCACCACCCAGCGCTGGGTGCGGGCGGCGTAGGCCTGGGCGGCCTCCAGCACGGCGCCGATCTCGGCCACGCCGCTGAGGAACACCAGGAGGTCCCCACGCTCCTCGGGGGGGTACCGGTGGTCGATGGCCTGCAGCACCCGCAGGTAGGGCAGGGGGTCCAGGCGCTCAGCCCGCCCCGGCTTCCCGCCGGCGCTGGGAGCCTCTTCCTTGGGGATGGGCTGGTAGATGACCTGCAAGGGGCAGAAGGTTGGGGCTGCAAAGAGAAGCCTCCCACCAGGGGAGGGACCTCAAGGAGGAGGCACCTTGGAAAAGGGCTCTTGGAAGAAGAGATCTTGGAAGGGCCTCCAGCTCCCTCCTCCATCAGCCACCCGAAGCCGCCGAGCCGGGAGCCGCCCCCTCGAAGGCCGGCAGGCTCTGGCAACCGCCCTCCACTTGCTGGAGAGCAACCTCCTGAGCCTCGAAGCAGGGCCAGCAGCAGAGCCCCCATGCACAAGAAGGGTCGGATGGAGGAACCTGAAATCGCCAGGCCTGGCAGCCTGAGCTCAGTGCCAGGGAAAGTGATGGAGCAGATTATCCTGGCGGCAATCACTGCGCACCTGAAGGATGGCCAAGGGCTCAGGTCCAGCCAGCATGGATTTAGGAAGGGCAGATCCTGCCTCTCCAACCTGATCTCCTTCTATGATCAGGTGACCCGTCTGGTGGCTGTGGGGCAGGCTGTGGATGTGGTCTGCCTGGACTTCAGCAAGGCCTTTGACACCATCCCCCACAGCAAACTCCTGGCCAAGCTGTCAGCCCATGGATTGGACCACAACACTCTGTGCGGGGTTAGGAACTGGCTGGAGGGCCGAGCCCAGAGAGTTGTGGTGAATGGTGCCACATCCAGCTGGCAGCCAGGCACTAGTGGCGTCCCCCAGGGATCAGTGCTGGGCCCTGTGCTCTTCAACATATTCATCAATGATCTGGATGAGGGGATTGAGTCAGTCATCAGCAAGTTTGCAGATGACACCAAGTTAGGGGCAGATGTTAGACAGTTAGAGGGCAGAAGGGCTCTGCAGAGGGACCTCGACTGACTGGACAGATGGGCAGAGGCCAATGGGATGGCATTCAACAAGTCCAAGTGCCGAGTGCTGCACTTTGGCTACGGCAATCCCATGCAGAGCTATAGGCTGGGGTCAGAGTGGCTGAGAGCTGCCAAACAGAGAGGGACCTGGGGCTGCTGATCGACAGCCGCCTGAATATGAGCCAACAGTGTGCCCAGGTGGCCAGGAGGGCCAATAGCATCCTGGCCTGCATTAGGAATAGTGTGGCCAGCAGGAGCAGGGAAGTCATTGTGCCCTGTACTCTGCTTTGGTTAGGCCGCACCTTGAGTCCTGTGTCCAGTTCTGGGCCACTCAGTTTAAGAAGGACATCGGAACACTTGAAGGTGTCCAGAGAAGGGCAACAAGGCTGGGGAGGGGCCTTGAGCACAGCCCTGTGAGGAGAGGCTGAGGGAGCTGGGATTGTTTAGCCTGGAGAAGAGGAGGCTCAGGAGAGACCTCATTGCCCTCTACAACTACCTGAAAGGTGGTTGTAGCCAGGAAGGGGTTGGCCTCTTCTCCCAGGCAACCAGCACCAGAACAAGTCTCAAGCTGCGCCAGGGGAGGTTTAGACTCGAGGTGAGGAGGAAGTTCTTCACCGAGCGAGTCATTCGGCATTGGGATGTGCTGCCCAGGGAGGAGGTGGAGTCCCCATCCCTGGAGGCGCTCAAGGGGAGATTGGATGTGGCACTTGGTGCCATGGTCTGGCCATGGGGTCTGTGTTGATAGGTTGGACTCGATGATCCTCGAGGTCCTTTCCAACCTAAGTGATACTGTGAGCCCCAGAAGCACCGCCCCTCCCCCCCCCCTTGGCCCTCACCGAGATGGGGAAGAGCCTCCCCGGCACCTGCAGCACCGGAGCCCCCCCGAAGTACTGGGAGAAGAGAGGGACGTTGATGGTGGCCGACATGAGCAGCAGGCGCAGGCTGGGGCGGGAGGGCAGCAGGCGCCGCAGCAGGCCCAGCAGGAAGTCGCCGTGGAGATGCCTCTCGTGCACCTCGTCCACCAGCAGCACCTGGTAGCAGCCCAGGCTGGGGTCCCGCTGCGCCTGCCGCAGCAGCAGCCCCTCCGTGAGGAACAGCAGCCGCGTGGCGGCGCTGCGGCGCCGCTCGAAGCGAATCTGGAAGCCCACCTGGGGGGGGGGGGAGCAGGGCGGGAGGGGAGGGGAAGGAGGAGGGCAAAGGAGATCAGAGCTGCACGAAGCCAGGAGTGAACAAGAGCAAAGTCGAATGAAGTCAATCTCCCTCCTCCTTCCCTCCTCCTCCTTCCCTCCTCCTTCTTCCCTCCTCCTTCCCTCCTCCTTCCCTCCTCCTCCTTCCCTCCTCCTTCCCTCCTCCTTCCCCCCTCCCACTTCCCCCCCTCCTTCCCTCCTCCTCCTTCCCTCCTCCTCCTTCCCTCCTCCTTCCCTCCTCCTCCTTCCCTCCTCCTCCTTCCCTCCTCCTTCCCTCCTCCTTCCCTCCTCCTCCTTCCCCCCTCCTTCCCTCCTCCTTCCCTCCTCCTCCTTCCCTCCTCCTCCTTCCCTCCTCCTCCTTCCCCCCTCCTTCCCTCCTCCTCCTTCCCTCCTCCTCCTTCCCTCCTCCTTCCCTCCTCCTCCTTCCCTCCTCCTTCCCTCCTCCTCCTTCCCTCCTCCTCCTTCCCCCCTCCTTCCCTCCTCCTTCCCTCCTCCTCCTTCCCCCCTCCTTCCCTCCTCCTCCTTCCCTCCTCCTCCTTCCCTCCTCCTCCTTCCCTCCTCCTCCTTCCCCCCTCCTCCTTCCCCCCTCCTCCTTCCCTCCTCCTCCTTCCCCCCTCCTCCTTCCCTCATGAACAGCTCCCAGCCCCCCCCAACCCCTCCCAGCCCCCCAGGAACACAGACACAGCTCCCAGCCCCCCAGGAACACACAGACACAGCTCCCAGCCCCCCCTAACCCCTCCCTGCCCCCCAGGAACACAGACACAGCTCCCAGCCCCCCAGGAACACACAGACACAGCTCCCAGCCCCCCCAACCCCTCCCTGCCCCCCAGTAACAGACACAGTTCCCAGCCCCCCCATAACCCCTCCCTGCCCCCCAATAACAGCATCCAACCCCTCTCAGCTCCCCCTAACCCTTTTCCTCCTCCCAGCTCCCCCTAGCCCCTTTTCTCCCCCCATAACAGCATCCAACCCCTCCCAGCTCCCCCTAACCCTTTTCCTCCTCCCAGCTCCCCCTAACCCTTTTCCTCCTCCCAGCTCCCCCTAGCCCCTTTTCTCCCCCCATAACAGCATCCAACCCTTTCCAGCTCCCCCTAACCCCTTTCCTCCCCCCCATAACAGCATCCAACCCCACCCAGCTCCCCCTAACCCTTTCTTCCTCCCAGCTCCCCCTAACCCTTTTCCTCCTCCCAACTCCCCCTAACCCCTTTCCTCCCCCCCATAACAGCATCCAACCCCTCCCAGCTCCCCCTAACCCTTTTCCTCCTCCCAGCTCCCCCTAACCCCTTTCCTCCCCCCCATAACAGCATCCAACCCCTCCCAGCTCCCCCTAACCCTTTCCTCCCCCCAGCTCCCCCCGCCGCCCCTCTCCCCCCGCCGCCCGCGGCTCCCTCCCGGTGCCCACCTGGCTGCCGTACTGGTCGAGGCTCTCGTAGGCCACCCTCTTGGCCAGCGAGACGCAGGCGATGCGGCGCGGCTGGGTGCAGGCCAGGCGCTCGTAGCCGGCGGCCAGCAGGAACTGCGGCACCTGGGTGGACTTGCCGCAGCCGGTGTCCCCCGCCACCACCAGCACCTGGTGCCGCGCCACGGCCTCCAGCAGCCGCCGCCGGTACCGCGCGATGGGCAGCGCCGCCCGCTCCCGCTGGATCTTGGCCAGCCGGGCGAAGCTCTGCTTCTGCTGGAAGTCCTGGAAGTGCAGCAGGGCGGCGCGGAACTCCGCCAGCCGCCGCCGCGGGACGCCGCCCGCCGCCCGCCGGCCCCCCGGCAGCGCCAGGTTGATGCGGTACCGGGGGTCGTAGCGGCCGGGGAGGTCGAGCTGGGGGGCGTTGGGCAGGGCCTGGGAGGGCTCTGCTCGGTCGCCGCTCGGGGGTCGCGGAGGGTTGCGGCTCTGGAAGCGCCGGAGGCGGTCGAAGAAAGCCCAAAACTCCTGGACGTGGTCGGAGCCGGAGCCGGAGCCGGAGCCGGCGTCGGGCGGCGGGAAGTGAAGTTCCTCCAGCCGGCGCCGTGTGCTGGGGCAGCTCCAGTCCCACTCGGAAGGGGATCGGGAACGGGATCGCGAACGGGACCGGGACCGGGACCGGGATCGCGAACGGGACCGCGATCGGCACCGCGATCGGGATCGGGACCGGGATCGTGAACAGGATCGGGACCGGGACCGCGACCGCTTCCGACCCCGCTCCCGGCTGTGCCGCCGGGGTCTGCTCCCCTTCTCCGGTGGCATCGCCGTGATGGGGATGGAGCCGGGCAGCTGCGCCAGGAGGGGTCGGAGGTTGGAGGGGGTGTCCAGACCTCCGGGACCCCCCACACCTCCCGGTACAACCCACCGGGATCCCCCCCCCCCAAGCAGCTCTGCCCCGACCGCATGGGGCCCCACGCACGCCGGTCCTGGCTCTCAGGCACCCCCGCGCAGTTCCGGTCCCCAGAGCCGGCTCCATCCCCCTCGGCCCCGGTTCCCCTTCCCCGGTTCCCCCCTCCCGGTTCCATCCCCCCCGGCCTCGGTTCCATCCCCCCTGCCGGCCCCGGTTCCATCCTCCCCACGGCCCCGGTTCCTTCCCCCCCCGGCCCCGGTTCCCCTCCCCCGGTTCCATCCCCCCCCGGCCCCGGTTCCGTTCCTCCCCCCCCGGCCCCGGTTCCGTTCCTCCCCCGCCGGCCCCGGTTCCCACCCCCCCCCAGCCCGCGGTTCTTTACCCGTTCCCGGCCCCGCTCCCGCGGTCTCCGAGCAGGCCCCGGCCCGAGCCCTGGCTCCGACCTCTCTCTCGCTGCCGCCAGCAGCGGAGCGGGCCCCGGCCGGGACGTTCCGGGTACGACCACCGGGGGGCGCCAAAGGAGCGACGGCCGCCGTGCGGAGAGGCCTGACCGAGGTGAGGGGGCGGAGAAAGGGGCGGAGAAAGGGGTGGGAAGGGGCGGGAAAGGGGCGGGGCTAGCCCGGGAACCACCCCACAGGCAGAGCTCTGACTTGCTGGGTCCCACACCCCACCCCACCCCACCCCTCCCCCCCCGTCCCCTGCTGCCCCTCTGTCCCCATCCGTCCTGCTGTGCCGCAGCTTCCCCAGCCCTGTCTGCTGTGGCCTGCTGCCCCCCAGACATCCTCCCTGTGCGGCTTTTGTGTGTGTGTCCCCCCCCCCCCTCCTCAACCCTCCCTGCTGTCCCCAGCTGTCCTCATCCATCCCAGAGCTGCTTCCACCAATTCCACCACCCCCAAGCGCTGCCAACCGTCCCCAGCCCTGCCCTGTCCCCCAGGCAGGTGCAAGGCAGACTCAGCCTTGGCCACCAGCAGCAGCAGCAGCTCCCTGCCTCAGGAGGTGAAGCAAGACCTTGGGGGGCAGAACTCCCTCCCCCCCCACCCCCCCAGCCTGGGGTGAGGACCTTCTGGAGCTGAGGAAGGGGACAGGAGGTGGCATCACTCATTGCATCATCAGTGAGCTCAGAGCCTGCTGAGGCAGGGAAAATGTTGCCCAACAGCCACCCAAAAAGGAGAACCAAAGGCCCAAGGTCTTGCTCAAGGCTTGAGGGGACTTTGGTGGGGACTTTATTGGCGAGGGGGCAAAGGGCCACACAAGCTCCTGGGGTTTTGGGGCGATGAGGTGAGGTTCACCCCCAGCCCTATAGGCCCCGGAGGGGTAATGTGAGGCTGGGGAGGGGGCAAGGACAGCGCTGAGACAGGAGAAACAGAGTCCATGGCTGGAGAAGGAGAGGAGGGAGCACAAGGCCGAGGTCCTCCTGCTGCTGGTGGAGGGCAGGAGATGTCCAAGCTGAGGTGGGCACCCAGCCTTCCCCCTCTGCACCCACATGGGGCAGCTGGGGGGGGGGAGTGGGGGGGGGAATGGAAGCATCTTTGCCTCCCCAGGCCCTCCAGGAGCGGAGGGGCAGGCGGTGGCCGCCGGCAGCCCTGCCTCACACCACGGTGCTGCTGCTCTGCTCCTCCACCGTGGACTTGGTCTTCATCCTGCTGTCCCCCGCGGTGCTGGCGGGGTCGTCGCTCAGCACCCCCCTGAGCACGGCCCTCCAGGAGCGCTGGAACTTGTCCCTGAAGTCCTGGCCCATGATGACGTAGATGATGGGGTTGAGGCAGCTGTTGATGTAGGCCACGCCGGCCACCACGGGGTCGGCCGCCTGGGCGCGCTTGAAGAGGGCGCTGCGGCTGGAGGCGGAGGCCAGCACCAGGCCCACCACGTGGTAGGGCAGCCAGCAGACGAAGAAGCTGAGGATGACCACCAGGACCAGCCTGGTGGCGCGCTGGGAGCGGGCCAGGCCCCTGCTGCGGACGCGGGCGAGCAGCAGCCCGTAGCAGGCGGAGATGGCGGCGAAGGGCAGCAGGAAGCCGCAGAGGAAGCGGGCGCCGGCCGTGGCCAGCTCGGTCAGCCGCTGGTGGGGGCCCACGGCCTCGTAGGCCAGGGCGCAGACCACCTTCTGGGAGAAGGGGTCGGCGCGGGCGGCGCGGAAGATGAAGGAGGGCAGGGTGAGCAGGGCGGCCAGGCCCCAGGCGGCGGCGCAGGTGGCCCTGGCCAGCCCCAGGCTGCGGTGGTTCTGGCACCACACCGGCAGCGTCACCAGGGCGCAGCGGTCGGCGCTGATGGCCGTCAGCAGCAGGACGCTGGCGAACATGTTGAGGACGGTGAGGGAGGGCAGCAGCTTGCAGGCGAAGCCGCCCAGGGGCCAGTGGTGGTCGCGGGTCAAGGGCAGGGCCAGGAAGGGCAGGGCCAGGCAGCAGAGGAGGTCGGCCAGCGCCAGGTTGAGGAACCAGACGCCGTTGACCGTGCGCCGCAGCTCCAGCGCCGTCACCCAGACCACGGCGCCGTTGCCCAGGACGCCCAGCAGGAAGATGAGGGCGTAGAGGGCCAGGACGGCGCGGTGGCTGTGGGGCACCTCGTAGCCGTCCAGCTCCTCCAGGTCGAAGGGGGTGTAGTCCTGCCAGCCCGTGGAGTTGTAGCTGGAGGTGGGCACCGCGGGGTCCATCCTCCGCCCGCTGGCAACCTGGGAAGCGGACCCGGTTGGAGCGCCGGGGACGGCTCTGGGGTGGCCAAGAGGCCTTCCCTCTCCCCCCCCCACATTGAGGTGGCTCCCAGCCCCTCTCCCAAGAAGGGTTGGGGCAGGAAGGGACCTTCCAAGGTCGCCCAGCCCAGCCCCCCCGGACAACCTCGGCTCGCTCCAAGCCCGAGCACAGCACTTGGGGTGGAAAGGACCTTCCGAGGCCATCCGGTTCCAACCTCCTGCCCTGGGCCAGGAGAGCTGCTGCCAGCTGAGGTTCCTCACAGCCCCACCCAGCCTGACCCTGCAGCCCTTCCCAACTCTCCTGGGCCACCTCTTCCACCCCCTTGCTGCCTCCTCCTGGTGCCCATCACCACCTGCTGCACCTCCCCTGCCGGACGCTCACGGAGGTGGTGCCCGGGGAGGTGTTCCTCAAGAACCTGTGGTGTAACCCCAAGGCCCTGCTGCCCTCCCTGCCCCCTCACCAAGGAAGTGGACATTTCCCCACTTCCCCACCGCCCAGGAAACACCCCAGAGGCTGCAGCTCCTCCAGAGGTCTCCTGAGGGGAGATGGTTTGGGTTTGTTCTCAAGCCCCAGGAGAGACCTCCTGGTGTCCAAAGCACCTCCAGCACCAAAAGGTAGAGGAGGAGAAGACTGAAAGGGGGAGGCAGAACCCATGGGGAAAGCTTGGGGGCTCCTCCCGTGGGTGGCAGAGGAACCCCTGGGGAAAGCTTGGGGTCCTTTGAGGTCCTCCCAAGGGTTCCTCCATGGGAAGAAGGGACAAGGAGGGGAGGTGGTGCTCCCCCCCAACCATCACCTCCAGAGGAGCCACCCCCCAACCTCCTCAGTCTCCTTAAGCAGGGCCAACCCCACCCCAGGAGCAAAGGATGGAGACCACCCAACCCTGGCAGGGTGCTGAAGAGAGGAGAAGCTTTTGGGCCCCCCCCCTGCCCCCACACCCCAGCAGCTGCTCACCTGGCTCCGGGGTGCCCTTGGCCGAGGTCCTGGTGCTGGGTGGTGGCTCCGAGGTTTTATACAGCAGGGAACAGGAAGCAGCAGGAGGGGGGAAGAATGGGAGGGGGCAGGCAGAAGACATCATCAGGGGGCCAAAGAGAAAAGGAGAAGCAGCTTGGGTGGGGACAGGAGGTGGCCAAGGGAGACCCCTCCACGGCACAGCCCAGGAGGAGAAGGCAGCAGTGGCCTGGCAAGGAGGGGGCAGCCCCAAAACAGGGCTTGGGGGGATGGGGGGGATGGGAGGGTTGGGCTTGCTGTGGCTTGAGGATGGCACTGGGACCCCCACAACCTTCAAGAGAGTCCCCAGAGCTTCACTGGAAGGCCTCAAAACCTTCCCCAGAGCCCCCCTAAAACCAAGGAACCCCTCAAGAGGGGGCAGGGATGCCCAACCCCCCGAGCCCACCCCCCCAAAAAAACACCCCCCTGGCCTGAAGAGAAGAAGTCTCCCCCCCAAGCAAGGACCACAGGTGGAAATCTCCTGCAGGTTTATTTCACAGAGGCAGCTCAAGACAGGGAGGTCTCAAGTCCAGCCCCACCCCACCCCCAACTCCAAGGCAGGAAACAAAGGGGGCCCCAAAATGTTGCCCCCCCCCTCCCCCCAGGAGCAGGAAACCTCCCAAGCAGCTGCCAAGAGCTGCTTGAGGAACTCCAAATCCTTCAGCACTGCCTCAGCATCCCAGCACCGAGGGGCTGGGCCCCCCCCGTGCCCCCCACCCCTGGGTGCAGAAGGGACTTGGGAACCTCTCCCAGCAAGGGTTGGACCTTTGGGGGGTGGGTGTGTGTGTGTCCCCCCCCCTGCCCCCCAGTGTCATCTCCTGCCAGCTCCCAGGCTCTGGAAGGTCGTGGGGGGCTCATGGGGGCAGCGCCCCCCCGGGTGATGGAGGACATCTGGGTGCTGGGGCGGCCTGCAGGAGGAGAAGGCAACCCCAGGTTGGGTGAGCAGCACCCCCGAGCGCCCCCCGGGGTGGGCACAGGGCTGATCCCACCCCCCATGGAGCGCCCCCAAGGGCTGACAACGCTGCCAGGCCTCCCCCCCCCCCACCCAGGAGAGACTTGGGGCTGCTTGGGAAG
Source organism: Melanerpes formicivorus (assembly GCF_026170545.1). Taxonomy (NCBI): domain Eukaryota; kingdom Metazoa; phylum Chordata; class Aves; order Piciformes; family Picidae; genus Melanerpes; species Melanerpes formicivorus. Next base: position 4,897 of record NW_027142629.1, on the reverse strand, counting down.
AGTTTAATGCAGGACAGAAGATGCAGAGGAGGACGGAACAGACAGACAGACAGACAGCAGTGCCCCCACCCTCCACGACGCTGCTGGCATACTGCCCCCCAGCCCCAGGTTAGTGCCCCCCCGAGCCAACAGTGCTGCCCCCAGCCCCCCAGCAGAGGCTGAAGCCCAGGAGAAGACCCCAAGGGGCAAAGTGCAGCAGCTGCAGAGCTGTGCCAGGGCTGGTGCCAGGCCTGTCAGGCAGAGCGGTGTGGGGTCAGTGGGCAGCCGGAGGAGCAGCAGCAGCAGCTGGAGGAGCAGCAGCAGCAGCTGGAGGAGCAGCTGGAGGAGCAGCAGCAGCTGGAGGAGCAGCAGCTGGAGGACCAGCAGCTGGAGGACCAGCAGCTGGAGGAGCAGCAGCTGGAGGAGCAGCAGCTGGAGGAGCAGCAGCTGGAGGACTCTTACTGAAACGAACCCTCTGGAAGTCTCTGATCTCCACTGCCCCGGGCGGGGGGTCCACCTCCTGCTGCCCAGGAGGGCTCCCAGCTTCTGGGGTGGGGGTGAAGAGAAGGAGGAGTTGGGGTCTGAAGCCCTTTTGGACCACAGGGCTGTGGGACGTCCCCCCCCCCGCAGCGCCCCCCCTTGGCCACCTCGTGTCCTGCTGTCCTCTGCCGGGCTCCCCGTGGCCTCCTCCTGTATCTCCACAGCTTCCTGCTCCCCCTCCAGCCTCCTGGCCGCCCCCTGGGAGGGCTCGGGGGGGGTCTGCAGCCCCTGGAGGGGCTCCACGGGGCTCAATCCTGGAGGAGACAAAGAGATGGAGCTAAAGCCCCTCCCCCCCACCACCCCCCAAGGTTTGGGGGTGACCCCCCCCATCCCCCCCCCCCAAGGTTCGGTGGTTCAGCTCCTTCCCTTCGCCTGCTGCGGCTCAGTGTCGCCCCCCAGGGGGTTCAGCCCAGAGCGGGTGTGCCCCCCCCCGGCCACACCTCCCCCAGCCCCAGTCCAGGCAGAGCCCCTCCCCCCGTTTTACCTGGAGTCTCTCCGGGAGCTGTGGGGACAGGGGGGCCCGGGGGGGGGCAGCCCAGCTCCACCTCCTCGGCCCAGTCCCAGACCGGGCGGTGCCCACCCAGGGGGAGAAGGGGCTCGGGGGGCTGCCAGCCCCCAGCCCCGGGGCTGGGAGGGGCACACGGGGGGGCCGCTGGCCTGTGGGGGACGCACTGCGGGGGGCTTCGTCCTCGCTGCAAGGCTCTGGGCTGCCTTCAGCCTTCTCCTCCTCCTCCTCCTCCTCCTCCTCCTCCTCTTCCTCCTCCTCACTGACATCCTCCCACTGATCCTCATCCTCTTCGGGGCTCAGGGAATGGGGAGGCTCCAGGAGGGGCTGGCTGGGGGCTTCCTCCACCTGCAGGGGGAGGGTTAGGGGGGGTAGATGCAGCCAAACCCCTCCCCCCCATAGAAGGTGCCCCCCCCCAGTCCCCTTCCCCCCAGGGGTCACCTCCTGGCCGTGGGTGGCCGCTGGTGGCTGCTGCTGCTCCTCCTCCCACCGGTCGTCATGCATGCTGGGGGCAGAAGAGTAAACAACAGAACAAACCAAACCAGGTGGGAAGAGGCCTTCAAGCTCATCACATCCAACCCATCAACCAACCCAACCCCACCCAAACAGCTAACCCATGGCACCCAGCCCCCCAGCAAGCCTCCTCCTGAACACCTCCAGGGGTGGGGACTCCACCACCTCCCCAGGCAGCACATCCCAAGGGCCAACAACTCTCTCTGGGTAGAACTTCCTCCTAGCATCCAGCCTGAACCTCCCCTGGCACAGCCTGAGACTGTGGCCTCTTGTTCTGGTGCTGGCTGCCTGGGAGAAGAGACCAACCCCCACCTGGCCACAACCTCCCTTCAGGTAGTTGTAGAGAGCAAGAAGGTCTCCCCTGAGCCTCCTCTTCTCCAGGCTGAGCAACCCCAGCTCCCTCAGTCTCTCCTCACAGGGCTGTGCTCCAAGCCTCTCACCAACTTTGTTGCTCTTCTCTGGACACCTTCAAGCCTCTCCATGTCCTCCTTAACCTGAGGGGCCCAGAACTGGACACAGGACTCAAGGTGTGGCCTAACCAGTGCTGAGCACAGGGCAGGATGAGCTCCCTGCTCCTGCTGGCCACACTGTTCCTAATGCAGCCCAGGATGCCCTTGGCCCTCTTGGCTGCCTGGGCACACTGCAGGCTCATGTTCAGCCTGCCATCCACCAGCACCCCCAGGTCCCTCTCTGCCTGGCTGCTCTCAGCCACTCTGCCCCCAGCCTGTAGCTCTGCCTGGGGTTGCTGTGGCCAATGTGCAGCCCCTGGCACTTGGATGTGTTCAATCTCCTGCCTTGGCCTCTGCCCAGCCTGGCCAGGTCCCTCTGCAGAGCTTCTCTGCCCCCAGCAGCTCAACTCCTGCCCCCAGCTTGGTGTCAGCTGCACATTCACTGCTGACTGACTCCATTCCCTCCTCCAGATCATCAATGAAGATGCTGAAGAGCACAGGGCCCAGCACTGCTCCCTGGGGCACACCCCTGGTGCCTGGCTGCCAGCTGGCTCTGGCACCATTCACCACCACCCTCTGGGCTCAGCCTCCAGCCATTCCTCCCCCACTGCAGTGTGCTCCTGTCCAAGCCCAGGGAACAGAAGGTTCCAGAAGGCTCCAGGGAGGCCCCCCCATGGGGAGCCCACCCTCCCACCCTATGCCCACCCCCCTGTGCCCCCCACTGACCTGTAGGCCTTGGTGCCTGGGGCCTGGCTGTGCCCCCGGGCCTTGCGCCGGCGCTGGAGGCGCTGGGGGGTGAGGAACTCCCCGAAGGTTGGGGGCTTGGGGGCCCCCCGGGGCTGCTGCTCCTCCTCCCCACTGCCCACCTCGGGCACTGCCCCCGGGGAGCCCTCCTTGCACCTAAGGGAGAAGGCATTGGGGTGACAGCTCCCCCCCCCCAGAAGCACCCCCGGGGGGAGGGGCACCAGGAGCTCCCAGTCCAACCCTGCCCTGCCTGGTGCCAGGGCTCAGCACCACGCCTCAGCACCACCACACCCCCCAGGGCTCTGACCCCCCCCCCAGGGATGGGAGCTCCACCAGCAGCCTGGGCCAGGCCTGGACAAACCCTCCCAGAGCAGAAGGTTCTCCTCATGGCCAACCTGAACCCCACCCGGGGCAGCCTGAAGCCATCTCCTCCCCTCCTGCCCACCCCCCGGCTCCAGGGACCCTCCCTTGCCCCTTCTCTGCCCCTGCCCCAGCCTCTCAACGTCCCTCTTGGGGGGAGGGCCCCAAAACCGCCCCCAGCACTCCAGCTGTGGCCTCCCCCAGTGCCCAGCCCGGGGGGGGGGGGGGCTGGGGGACAACCCTGACCCTGCTCCTGCTGCCCACACCAGGGCTGCTCCAGCCCAGGCTGCTGATGGCCTCCTTGGCCACCACTGGAGACCTCCTTGGGCACCGCTGGAGACCTCCTTGGCCCCTGGGGCACTGCTGGAGACCTCCTTGGGCACCGCTGGAGACCTCCTTGGGCACTGCTGGGGACCTCCTTGGGCACCTCTAGAGACCCTCCTTGGCCCCTGGGGCACCGCTGGAGACCTCCTTGGCCACCGCTAGAGACCTCCTTGGCCCCTGGGGCACTGCTGGAGGCCTCCTTGGGCACCGCTGGAGGTCTCCTTGGCCCCTGGGGCACCACTGGAGACCTCCTGGGGCACTGCTGGAGACCTCCTTGGCCCCTGGGGCACTGCTGGAGACCTCCTTGGCCCCTGGGGCACCGCTGGAGACCTCCTTGGCCACCGCTAGAGACCTCCTTGGCCCCTGGGGCACCACTGGGGACCCCCTTGCCCCCCCCAGGGGCACCGCTGGCTCCTCTCCAGCCACCCCCTCCCCCCCCAAGTCCTCCTCTGCTGAGCACCTTCCAGCCCGGAGCCTCCCTGGGGCTGCTGCGAGCCAAGGGCAGGACCCAGCCCTGGGGGATCCTCACCCACGGCTCCAGCCCAGCCAGGACCCCCCCGGGGGGAGCCCTCCCTCACCCCACCCCAGGAGGAGGAGGAGGGGGCCGAGGCAGACCCCCCCCCGACTCACCCGGGGTCCCCCTTGTGGGCGTCCCACTCGCGCCTCCAGCGCCCCCCGGGCTGGCGGTGCCGCGCCAGGCGCTCGCGGTCGATCTGCTCCCGCTCCTGCTTCCAGCGCAGGTACTCGGCGCGCTCCCGGCCCGTCATGGACAGCGTCATGTCCAGCGGCGCCCCCCGGCGGCCAGCGCCACGGCCCTGCGGGGGGGCGGCAGCGTCAGCGAGCACGGACAGCGCCCCCTGGCGCCGACACGGAGCAGGACAGCGCCCCCTAGCCCCCGGACAGCGCCCCCGGCGCCGACAGGGAGAAGGACAGCGCCTCATAGCTCCCGGACATCGCCCCCCAGCGGCGACACGGAGCAGGACAGCGCCCCCAGCCCCCGGACAGCGCCCCCTAGCGCCGACACGGAGAAGGACAGCGCCCCCCAGCGCCGACAGGGAACAGAACAGTGCCCCATAGCTCCCGGACAGCGCCCCCCAGCGCCGACACGGAGCAGGACAGCGCCCCATAGCTCCCGGACAGCGTCCCCTAGCGCCAACACGGAGCAGGACAGCGCCCCCCAGCGCCGACACGGAGCAGGACAGCGCCTCATAGCTCCCGGACAGCGCCCCCCAGCGCCAACACGGAGCAGGACAGCGCCCCCCAGCGCCGACACGGAGCAGGACAGCGCCCCCCAGCGCCCAGACAAGCGCCCCCCCAGTGCCGACACGGAGCAGGACAGTGCCCCCCAGCCCCCGGACAGCGCCCCCCAGTGCCGACAGGGAGCAGGACAGCGCCCCCCAGCCCCCGAACAGCGCCCCCCAGCGCCGACACGGAGCAGGACAGCGCCCCCCAGCCCCCAGACAGCGCCCCCCAGTGCCGACAC